>NC_142012.1:34592316-34737933 GCF_049901735.1 Notechis scutatus | reverse complement strand
ACCAGATTGGTTAATTTTTGAAAACAGATAACCAGATTCATCTTTTGTAACTCAAAGAACCTTCAACCATTGCTGGTAATTGATAAGACTGCCTAGTATTTTGAGATAGAAACACATGCAAGCTAGAATGTAAAACCTAAGACAATTGTCCCAGTACCTACTCACTACAACATTTTAAATTTATCCAAATTTGGATAAAGTGACTAAATTATAGTGTTCAGTCTTAATGTCATTTCAAGGCCCATAGTCCAATAATTCGTTAGGATACGATATGCTTAACAGCTAAACAAATTTATTTTCTTTCCTTACCATTTTGTACCACTGCATTGTTCATTTCAACTGCAACCATTAATCAAATTTATTTTCTTTCCTTACCATTTTGTACCACTGCATTGTTCATTTCAACTGCAACCATTAATCAATATAGTATTATATTGTCCTACAATTAGAAGTGATATAGTTGATTATACTATTTCCCTTCTTTAAAAGTACTTAATATGAAAAAGTTCACACTATATAGACTCATTCTACTAAAACTTTCAGATGAAATTTCAAGAAACATAGATGTAAAAGAAAATTGAAGCTAGAACTGGGCACTAATGGCTTTTGAAAATCTCCAACAAATCTGTAGATGAATAACTAAATTTGAATAACTAAATTACTGAAGTAATTGAAGTGAAATAATATCTCCAGACTTTACTTTGTCAGATATATAATTTCTACTTAGTAACTGCAACAGCATCACTTTTATTAGAAAACCAAATAGGAGCAATTTCCCCATAAATCTTTCTTTTTATTTATATTTAACTGACTGCCAGTTAAGAGGTTATACAACGAGATGCAAGAAGTTCTCAATTTACAATCTACACACTAGATACGAGGCAACTACATCAGTGGTGGGATTTAAAAAAAATACTACTGGTTCTGTGGGCATGGCTTGGTGGGCGTGGTGTGGCATGGTGGGTGTGGCTTGACATGGCAAGGAAAGGATACTGTAAAATCTCCATTCCGCTCCACTCCGCTCCAGGGGAAGGATAGTGCAAAATCCCATTCCTTCTCCAGCTCATTAAACTACTTTCCAGCTACATTCTCCTGTTCAGGGCAACAAAAGAAGACCCAGCCAATCAGCTGGGATTTGGGAGGCAGAGAATAGATGGAGCAGGGCCAGTCAGAGGTGGTATTTGCTGGTTCTCCGAACTACTCAAAATTTCCACTCCAGAACTTGTCAGAACCTGCTGAATTCCACCTCTGAACTACATACTAAATAAGAGCAAGAACATCATATTCTACCAAAAAAATGTAAAAAAATTGTTTAGACATTTGAAAGAATTTCTAATTGAAGCTGTATTTTATTATATTAAACAAACTTAACAGAAAAAAAGTTCCATTGAATATGTCTCACCACCACAAGTAGAAACTTCTTTGCAAATGTCAGGAATTGCTGGTGTACCTGGGAATCTGATGATCTTCATATCCTCTATTGCTTGGCAATGGCAGAGTCAAACACTATTGTAACTATTGAGAAAAGAAAAAAGTTGTCCTCCAGCTACTGAATACTTAACAAAGAGGTCACATTGCCAGCAATGATTTTCACATAAAAAATTATCTATCTTGAAAAACAGTTATGAAACCATCATATTTGTTTTTGATAAATAGTGGTGAAAAAGAGAATGGATCAGAGAATGGAAATTTTAATGGGACATATTTAAAACCAGTTTTTTTTAAATGATTATGGACATTAGTTTGTCTTATTAAGAAGGTTAATATTAATATTAAGAAGGTGTTCTATGGACATCAAAACCTTAGAAATTCAACTGAGATAATACATTAATTTTACCTTGAAATGTCCAAACTATAAAACTTGTTCAGTAATTTTACATTTCTGTTACATAGATGTAAACGAGTTGAAATTATCTACCAGAGACATGCATATTTGAACTTCTATATTATTTTACAGAAGGACAGGATTCACCTATCATTTTGGGTTTTATGGTGGTGTCTTTCAATTAATGTTTTCTTTCTCTCTAGGTCTAGGAGATAGCATTTTCCAGGTCTTAAAAAAATATCTGAACTTCTCACCTTCTTAATCCTTTTTCCAATAGTTATTTTTATAATAACTGTTGATATACTGTCCAAATCCTATGAAAAAAAATAAAATACATTGCAGACTGCATAGAAAGCACTGAACTTTTGATCTCTTATATTTAGTTCCTTTGTCTGTATTATTTAATTTAATAATGTCCTGTTTAGTAGTATTTGCAGCTGTGGCCTGCCTTCTTGTCACAACCTGATCTTTTTGTGTGTCTGTATGTGTGCGTATGCGTATTCATGCTTGGTACTATTATTACTTCACAGAAAGATCCTTTGGAAACACTACTGTGACAAATCCATTGCACAGCACAGAAATAATCAGCATGGGGCTGAATGCTGACTGTGAGCTGAAAGTCCAGATAAACACAGTGCCCAACATCAATGGGACACATTTAAAAAAAAAAAAACTTGGGGAGGAATCCCTAATTGCACTGAACAAAGAAGAAAAGTTCAGATGAAATAGAAAAGCTTCTATACAACTGACTATATATATCCACCTGACCTTTTTTAAAAAATCCAAACACAATTGAAAAAATATATAACAATGGAACAAAAAAAGAAGACAAAAGCAATACCAAATCTGCATTGTTTAGAAAGCTATTATTTTGTTTGGTTTGTAACACAAATTGGTTTCATTCTAAAATATCCAGTCCCTTTGTTCAATACCAAATGAAAAGCAACACCATCATTTAAAGAATCAACATTCATTTTGAAGTAAGAGATAAAGATGTTTACACTTTGAATTCAAAGCTCTTATTATAACTGAAAGCATTTTTAAGGTACTTCTTTTTCTTTTACGGAAAATAGATTGGCCTGGGTAAAAGGTTTCCCAAAGGTATCAGTCCTGCTTGTGTTGTTCATAGCTTCTTCAGCCTTCCTTTGGACAATATTTAGAAAGACTTTGTTCTTGCCAAGATGCTTTGCAACTACCAGTGCCAGGAATAAGATCAATTTTGCCTCAATAACTTGTGCCTTTGGTATTTTATTTGGGTTCTGCAGAATTGCAAAATATAATAAAATGAAGATGCAGTGTTCAATTTTTTTTTTATCAGAAACAAATTGTTTTTTGTGATTATTAGCTTCTCTGAAATATTTAGCATGGAATGGGAAGAAACTAATACTTTGACCAATCTCATACATGTCAGAGGATGGGGGGAGAACCTACTTGGCAACAGAGTAGTAACAGCATGTGAAATATATCACAAAATAGTAACAATATGGCAGAAAAAGTAGTGTAGGAGAGGCACAATTTAAATAGCCTATAATATCATATACATATTTTATAAATTATCATTTTAAGTTAGAAGCAACTATTCTTCAGTGTTGGATTGATTGAGAAATAAAGAAATGTTTCAGAGTATTAAGTTCCTTAAGCAACAACTTTATTACATCATCACTCCCAGTGATATGGATCATTGTAAATTTGTTTGCTCTTTCTTTTTCTTTTTTCTTTTGATTTAATGAAATATGATTTTAAAAATCATATGAGAGGTAAGATTATGTGCATGTTATTTCAATTTGAATATAATATGTGGCAAAAGACATGCAAACAGTCCCAGTGAATCATTGGGACGGTTTATTGACAGCATTTTGTTACTCATATGCTACTCATAGACTTATATAGATCGAAGTTAATGGATATTAATTCTTTAACTTCATGGTTTTGTTTACTTTTAAAATGCTCTTTAGTTTCCAAAATAGAGAGAGAGGGGGTGGGGGGACATCAGAGCTGGATGACTTAAGAATATGGGTGTAGATGGTTAATAAGGTAGATCAAAGTCCTTTCTTCATCCTCTCCTTTGGCCAGTTTAGTCAGTTATCTGTATACATCATACTCCAGCTAGACCAGAGGGATTTTAAATTTCAAAATCAAAGACCTCTATCTTCTCTGTCAGTCTGCTTTAGTAGTTCAGCCAGTAATTCCAAACTGATGACCTGAAATCCCGTTGGAATAGGTTGTTGATATTCAGAGGATAATTATTCAGAGGATAATTAGGACTGCAGAAAAAACAAGTATTACCCACCTGCCTTCAGTTGAGGACCTGTATACTGCACGAGTCAAAACGAGGACTGTGAAAATATTTACACATTTTATTTATTTATTTTTTATTTATTTTAATTTGTCAATCGCTTACAAGATAATAGGTATAAGTATATACATAGTTATGAATACATGAAATGGGTACATATAAGAAAAATAAAAGAAACAATAGGACAGAGATGGTAGGCACATTGGTGCGCTTATGCAGACCTCTTAGGAAAGGGATAAGGTCAATAGTAGACAGTCTAAGGTCCCGGACATAAACTGTTTCAACTCCTTCCCTCAAAATGACGCTATAGAGCACTGCACACCAGAACAACTAGACACAAGAACAGTTTTTTTCCCCAAAAGCCATCACTCTGCTAAACAAATAATTCCCTCAACACTGTTCAACTATTTACAAAGTGTACACTACTATTACTGTTAATCTTCTCACCACTCCTTATCACCCATCCCCTCCCACTTGACTGTATCCTAGTATGATTTGATTGTTGATTGTACCCTATGACTATAATTAAGTGTTGTACGTTATGAATCTTGATTCTTAACAAATGTACCTTTTCTTTATGTATACTGAGAGTATTTACACCAAGACAAATTTCTTGTGTGTCCAATCACACTTGGCCAATAAAGTATTCTATTCTATTCTATTCTATTCTATTCTATTCTATTCTATTCTATTCTATTCTATTCCATTCCATTCCATTCCATTCTATTCTGTATTCTTCATATCTTGTTATTGCACCTTTCCTTCACTTATTAGAATGCTCCAAAAAGACGTTTGTCAGTGCTTGCTTTCTTTCTTTCTTTCTTTCTTTCTTTCTTTCTTTCTTTCTTTCTTTCTTTCTTTCTTTCTTTCTTTCTTTCTTTCTTTCTTTTCTCTCTCTCTTTCTCTTTCTCTTTCTCTCTCCGTCTCTCTCTCTTCTTTTCCCCACTGATCTCAACCATAAGGTGATTCTGGGGAGCTTATATTGTTAAATTCTCAACAAAGCAAGTATAATTAAACTCCTAAACCTACATTAAAGTTCTGGATGATGAAACTAGAAATAAAAGGGATTAGTTGTAATCTACCTTCTTAATTTTATCATTATACATGATTGTACTTGTGATTATATTAGTACGGGTGCAATTTTGAATTAATGGATAAACTATTCTAAGATTCTTGTAGTAACATAGTTTCTGAATTCATAAATAATATACAAAATGCTGGAACAATTCATCGATGTATTCATGTTTTGCATATCAATGTTTTGCCTCCAGAAAAAGTTGCCATACATCAAGTATCTTCCCATTAGTGCAAATACTACTTCTTCTCTAAACTTTTATTGATTTTTGACTGGGTACTTAAAGTGATCTATTCTTTGTCTGCTTCTTATGGATCTACTGAGATTCCGTTATAGAATGGTCTTTATTACAAAATAAATAAATTGGAAAACCACCTCCCATATGGAAAACAAGAACCAACCTAATAATTAATTGTCAAATGTTCAAATCCTTGACTTGCCATTGGATGTCTGTAACTTGTTCCTGTTCTGCAAGATTGTCCTGGTCTACTTTCACATCCACCTTGGACTCACATTATGTATCATTTTTTTTCATTCACATATTCTCCCAATACTGTTCGGTTTCTGCTGTTCATGGTTCTGCTGTTAATGTACTGTTGCACTACAGTTGGGATTACACCTTGGATAGCTTTTTGGAGAACAAAGCATTTAATTCCTTGATCTCTGCTTCTGTAGTGTATCTTAGTTTGATAAACATTGCTGTAAGTCTTTGTTTAGCAATAGAATAAATAGAATAAAATAGAATAAATAGAATAAAATCAAAATAATGTCTTAGACTTTAAAAAGAGCTGATTTCAACACACTTAGAGAGAGCTTGGGAAGGATTTCATAGATGAAAACCTTAAAGGGGAAACTCAAAGAAGTTTGGGAAACTCTGAAAAATGTTATTATAAAAGTCCAATCCAGCACAATACCACTGAACAATAAAAATCCAAGAAGAAATCAGCAGATAACCTCTGATAAATTGCAATATAAAAATATGTATTTTAAAAAATGGAATGAAGGACATAAACTAAAGCAGAATACCAGCATATATATATATATATATATATATATATATATATATATATATATATATATATATATATATATATATATATATATATATATATATATATATATATATATATATTATTCAGCTTTGTTCGGGTATTTTGATACCCGATGACATGGGAAAATACAATGACGTGGGAAAATACCCAAACAAAGCTGAATACCACCCATACCTCCAGCTCAAACACACCCCAACCAGGCACCCAGATGAAACCCAGCTTCCTAACTAATGATAGCCGTCCATTTACCCGAAGCCAAGCTGCACTAAAGACCTCCATTAAAGTAACACAATGCTGCCAGCCAATCAAGATACAAAAAGAGCCAAAAACAGACAGAAGATATCAGAGACACCCATCAAGCAGAACACAGCAAACTCCGAGACCAATAAACACAGACCAAGACTCCCAACCAATCAGGATGAAGAAAAACCATTCTGGCACAGCAATAGGCTGCCCCAAATTTAAATCTGAAACCACTGTAAAAGTCTGACCCACAGACGGACACAATACAGAAGCCTGATGATGGCAGATGAGATTCTGCTGAAACGTTGCTACAACTTTAAAAGAACTACAATGACGTGGGAAAATACCCGAACCAAGCCGAACACCATACATGTAAGTACCCGCAAAACTTAAGAAAACAAATATCAAACCTCTACGGGAGGAAATAAACAGCCAGATCAAAACCTACGAGAAACTGGAAATTAAAAGAGCAGGAATACTATGTGACCTCCAATTCCTACGCAGCTGCAGAGACAACAATACTACACCAACCTGCTTCAAATTAACATTTCATCAAAGCACAGCAGCCACTAAACGTATCCTGAAAAGAACTGAAATGGCTTTACTACGGAACGAGCTCCACAGTAAGAGATTCCGATTAGATCAGTTAAACAAAGATTTGCTAGCACTACACCTGGAACTGAGCAGCAAAATCCACCCTCTACTTTGGGACAAGATAAAACAACTTACAACTTGGAGAGCTGATTCTGAAGGCATTTACAAACAGGAAAAATTATTGAAAAAATTAAAGAAATTAGAACATGACAAGAAAACCCCAAACAACTCACAACAACACCTGAAACAATTAGTGCACAACGTTTCCAACAGAGAACTCACCAAAACAGAAACAGATGTTCTAACCAAAGGATTCAATTATGCTATAGCACCCCAAAAAATCCCCACAGAATCCATCATATGTGCAGTAGAATCCAGCCTAACTAAATTAAATACAGATGAAGCTGATAAAATAAGACACCAAGTTACCAATATCCTATGCACAAGCAAGCCACCCAAAAGCAACTTACAGAAAAATGAAATTAAAGCACTACAAACCCTGAAAAGAGATAGCAGCATAATCATCCTCCCAGCAGACAAAGGAAATGCCACTGTAGTAATGGACAGAAAAGACTACGAAACAAAATTGACAGACCTACTCCAAGACTCCACATACAAACCCATAAACACAGACCCAACCACATATCTGGAAAAATTAACCAAGAAGAAAATTATAACCAGCCACATAAGCAAAGAGATCCAACACACGATTATACCCAGAGAGAAATCTTCCAGATGCCCCAAACTATACGGCTTCCCAAAAATACACAAAGAAGGCATACCTCTCAGACCCATAGACAGCTCCAGAGGAGCACCACTACAAAACCTAGCCAAATACCTAGCAAAGCAGCTACAGCCCCATGCTGAAAAAGCAGCTTCACATGTACAAAACTCATACCACTTCTTGGAAATGATCAAAGATCTACACGTGGAGCAAGAAGATCTGCTTGTAAGTTTTGACGTGGTTTCCCTATTCACTCAAGTCCCGATAAAAGAGACCCTTGAAATCATCAAAAATAAATACCAACCAGCCAAACACCTCATGGAACTAACAGAACACTGCTTAACCAACACATATTTCATATACAAAGGACAAAGATACAAACAAATAGAAGGAGCCCCCATGGGATCACCACTGTCACCTGTCATTGCTAACCTGTTCATGGAAGAATTCGAATCCAGAGCCCTGGCCAATGCCATCCTCAAACCCAAACTATGGTTAAGATACATCGATGACACATTCGTGATTTGGCCCCATGGACAAGAAAACCTAAACAATTTCCTAACACACCTAAACAGCGCACACCCCAAAATCAAGTTCACCATGGAAACAGAAACAAACAAACAACTACCATTCCTAGATGTACTAATCTACAAAAAAACAGATGGCACACTAGGACACACCATATACCAGAAGAAAACACACACCAACCGCTACCTCAACGCCCAATCCCACCACCACCCAGCACAGATAAACTCCGTGGCTAAAACACTAATTACCAGAACCAAAGGCCTGGCAGACAAGACACACATTAAGGCTGAACTATGCACCCTGACTAAAGTACTGACAGCCAACGGCTTCCACAAAAGCAAAATCACCAGCTTGATCCACAAAAACACACTGAAACATAATAGAGACCCAGAAGATGAACAGACCTATGGAACAGCTGTCCTGCCCTACATAAGAGGTACTACAGACAAAATTAGTAAGGTACTACACAGACATCACATCAGGACTGCCTTCAAAACAGACAGAAAAATAGCAACCATCCTTAGCAACCCCAAAGATAAAATTGACCTGGAAAACCAAGGCATATACGAAGTCCCCTGTGCATCATGCCCGGCCACATACATTGGACAGACCAATAGAAGAATAAGTACCCGCCTGGATGAACACAAAAATGCAGTCAAAAAGCTGGAACACACTTCCTCACTAGTCCAACACATGGAAGCTACAGGTCATAGCATCAACTTCAATGGCACCAAAACCCTGGCCACTAGGGAAAACCCTAGCCACAGAGTCATCAGAGAAGCCATAGAGATTGAAAAAAGACCAGAAAGCATGAACAGAAGAGATGATTCCACCAGGCTGTCAATCATTTGGAAGCCTGCACTCACAAACAAAAAAATATCCACACCACAAGCCAGGCAAACACCTGGGCACAAACAGATCCCCCCCTGATACCTCCAGCTCAAACACACCCCAACCAGGCACCCAGATGAAACCCAGCTTCCTAACTAATGATAACCGTCCATTTACCCGAAGCCAAGCTGCACTAAAGGCCTCCATTAAAGTAACACAATGCTGCCAGCCAATCAAGATACAAAAAGAGCCAAAAACAGACAGAAGATATCAGAGACACCCATCAAGCAGAACACAGCAAACTCCGAGACCAATAAACACAGACCAAGACTCCCAACCAATCAGGATGAAGAAAAAACCATTCTGGCACAGCAATAGGCTGCCCCAAATTTAAATCTGAAACCACTGTAAAAGTCTGACCCACAGACGGACACAATACAGAAGCCTGATGATGGCAGATGAGATTCTGCTGAAACGTTGCTACAACTTTAAAAGAACTACAATGACGTGGGAAAATACCCGAACCAAGCCGAACACCATACATGTAAGTACCCGCGAAAACTTAAGAAAACAAATATCAAACCTCTACGGGAGGAAATAAACAGCCAGATCAAAACCTACGAGAAACTGGAAATTAAAAGAGCAGGAATACTATGTGACCTCCAATTCCTACGCAGCTGCAGAGACAACAATACTACACCAACCTGCTTCAAATTAACATTTCATCAAAGCACAGCAGCCACTAAACGTATCCTGAAAAGAACTGAAATGGCTTTACTACGGAACGAGCTCCACAGTAAGAGATTCCGATTAGATCAGTTAAACAAAGATTTGCTAGCACTACACCTGGAACTGAGCAGCAAAATCCACCCTCTACTTTGGGACAAGATAAAACAACTTACAACTTGGAGAGCTGATTCTGAAGGCATTTACAAACAGGAAAAATTATTGAAAAAATTAAAGAAATTAGAACATGACAAGAAAACCCCAACAACTCACAACAACACCTGAAACAATTAGTGCACAACGTTTCCAACAGAGAACTCACCAAAACAGAAACAGATGTTCTAACCAAAGGATTCAATTATGCTATAGCACCCCAAAAAATCCCCACAGAATCCATCATATGTGCAGTAGAATCCAGCCTAACTAAATTAAATACAGATGAAGCTGATAAAATAAGACACCAAGTTACCAATATCCTATGCACAAGCAAGCCACCCAAAAGCAACTTACACAAAAATGAAATTAAAGCACTACAAACCCTGAAAAGAGATAGCAGCATAATCATCCTCCCAGCAGACAAAGGAAATGCCACAGTAGTAATGGACAGAAAAGACTACGAAACAAAATTGACAGACCTACTCCAAGACTCCACATACAAACCCATAAACACAGACCCAACCACATATCTGGAAAAATTAACCAAGAAGAAAATTATAACCAGCCACATAAGCAAAGAGATCCAACACACAATTATACCCAGAGAGAAATCTTCCAGATGCCCCAAACTATACGGCCTCCCAAAAATACACAAAGAAGGCATACCTCTCAGACCCATAGTCAGCTCCAGAGGAGCACCAGTACAAAACCTAGCCAAATACCTAGCAAAGCAGCTACAGCTCCATGCTGAAACAGCAGCTTCACATGTACAAAACTCATACCACTTCTTGGAAATGATCAAAGATCTACACGTGGAGCAAGAAGATCTGCTTGTAAGTTTTGACGTGGTTTCCCTATTCACTCAAGTCCCAATAAAAGAGACCCTTGAAATCATCAAAAATAAATACCAACCAGCCAAACACCTCATGGAACTAACAGAACACTGCTTAACCAACACATATTTCATATACAAAGGACAAAGATACAAACAAATAGAAGGAGCCCCCATGGGATCACCACTGTCACCTGTCATTGCTAACCTGTTCATGGAAGAATTCGAATCCAGAGCCCTGGCCAATGCCATCCTCAAACCCAAACTATGGTTAAGATACATCGATGACACATTCGTGATTTGGCCCCATGGACAAGAAAACCTAAACAATTTCCTAACACACCTAAACAGCGCACACCCCAAAATCAAGTTCACCATGGAAACAGAAACAAACAAACAACTACCATTCCTAGATGTACTAATCTACAAAAAAACAGATGGCACACTAGGACACACCATATACCAGAAGAAAACACACACCAACCGCTACCTCAACGCCCAATCCCACCACCACCCAGCACAGATAAACTCCGTGGCTAAAACACTAATTACCAGAACCAAACGCCTGGCAGACAAGACACACATTAAGGCTGAACTATGCACCCTGACTAAAGTACTGACAGCCAACGGCTTCCACAAAAGCAAAATCACCAGCTTGATCCACAAAAACACACTGAAACATAATAGAGACCCAGAAGATGAACAGACCTATGGAACAGCTGTCCTGCCCTACATAAGAGGTACTACAGACAAAATTAGTAAGGTACTACACAGACATCACATCAGGACTGCCTTCAAAACAGACAGAAAAATAGCAGCCATCCTTAGCAACCCCAAAGATAAAATTGACCTGGAAAACCAAGGCATATACGAAGTCCCCTGTGCATCATGCCCGGCCACATACATTGGACAGACCAATAGAAGAATAAGTACCCGCCTGGATGAACACAAAAATGCAGTCAAAAAGCTGGAACACACTTCCTCACTAGTCCAACACATGGAAGCTACAGGTCATAGCATCAACTTCAATGGCACCAAAACCCTGGCCACTATGGAAAACCCTAGCCACAGAGTCATCAGAGAAGCCATAGAGATTGAAAAAGACCAGAAAGCATGAACAGAAGAGATGATTCCACCAGGCTGTCAATCATTTGGAAGCCTGCACTCACAAACAAAAAATATCCACACCACAAGCCAGGCAAACACCTGGGCACAAACAGATCCCCCTGATACCTCCAGCTCAAACACACCCCAACCAGGCACCCAGATGAAACCCAGCTTCCTAACTAATGATAGCCGTCCATTTACCCGAAGCCATTTACCCGAGCCAAGCTGCACTAAAGGCCTCCATTAAAGTAACACAATGCTGCCAGCCAATCAAGATACAAAAAGAGCCAAAAACAGACAGAAGATATCAGAGACACCCATCAAGCAGAACACAGCAAACTCTGAGACCAATAAACACAGACCAAGACTCCCAACCAATCAGGATGAAGAAAAAACCATTCTGGCACAGCAATAGGCTGCCCCAAATTTAAATCTGAAACCACTGTAAAAGTCTGACCCACAGACGGACACAATACAGAAGCCTGATGATGGCAGATGAGATTCTGCTGAAACGTTGCTACAACTTTAAAAGAACTACAATGACGTGGGAAAATACCCGAACCAAGCCGAACACCATACATGTAAGTACCCGCGAAAACTTAAGAAAACAAATATATATATATATATACATATATGTTATGTCCCACCTTCTAAAATAAACAGTTAAGGCTGAAAGCAGCAGTCCTTGTAAAGAAAGGCAGCAAACAGGAATTTTCACAGATAGCTCCAATAAGTAAAAGTTCCAACGAACTAAATCCAAGACTCAACAAGATTCTTCAGATCAAAATCCTTCACAAAATAATTCCAATAAGTAGAAGTTCCCACGAATTAAATCCAAATCCCAACAAGATATTTCAGATCAAAATCCTCCAAACTGTGCTCTTCAGTTCTCTTGCAAATAGACACTTTGTTCCGGACAAAGTGCAAAGTCATATCTCTCCCTTTATAGAGTAACTAATTAGTCTAATTGCTGGTCTGCTCTCCTACTGTATCCTCGTTGGTTCCTCCTTGTCAGGAGACGTCTTGTCCTGACATCTACCCAGCAATCATCCAAATTATCATCTTCTTCACCTGAAGATATCATTGGTTCCTCATTATCACCCGTTCCCGGCTGACCACCTAATTGAAGGGTGGAGGAGTTTGAAGGTTCAAGCCGATCTTGCAAATCAAATGCATTCATCTCCTCCTCATCGTTAGAACTTGCTGATTCATATAAGTCCTCCTCGCTGGAGCTGTCATTCAAAAACCTGTAGCAGATGCCGGAATCACAACACTATCCCTCACCGCAGGGCCCTTCCCCGGGTCTGGCGATCCGGATGCGGTTTCAAGGGAAGCGTGCATGAAAGTCTCGAAGCAGATCCGAAGCATGAAGTGTAGACGCATCCGTCCAGGAACAAACCTCCGAGTCATCTACCCTCCTCCTGACCAAATACTGGAAGCGACCTTTGAGCCAACGGGAATCAAGAACGTCGACCACCGTATCGTCAACAGCAGGCTCCTCAGAAGGCAATGATAACGAACCCGATTCAGCAGAATCACGTAATCGACAAACAGAAGAATCAGGAATCAAAAGAGATCGATGAAAGACGGGGTGAATACGCATGGATCGTGGCAAAGTGAGGCGGTATGCCACGGGATTAATAACTGCCTCAATCGGGAACGGACCAATAAACCGATGATCAAGTTTTCTAATAGGGCAATCGACCTTCAGATGTTTTGTAGATAGCCACACTTTATCACCCACAACTAACGGAGGTGTATCTCGACGGGACCGATCTGCAAACTGCTTATAATCTTCTTTTGCCTTGTTCAATTGTTGTATCAGTAGACGGCGAACTGCGTGTAGTTCTTCCAAAAACTCTCGGGTCTCAGGAACCGGGAATCCATCATAGTTAATGGGAAGAAACGCGGATGATAACCCATATTTGCAAAAATGGCGTGACACGGGTGGAGGTATGCTGCGAGTTGTTAAACGCGAATTCTGCTAACGGGAGGTATTTCACCCAATCGCTTTTGTCGCAAATTAACAAAACATCTCAAATATTGAGTAAGAATCCCAATCACCTTCTCCGTCCCGCCATCAGTTTCCGGATGGTGCGCTGATGCTAAACATACTTTCACTTGCAAAGCCGCCATTAACTGTTTCCAAAATTCTGCCATAAACTGGACCCCACGATCAGAAACCACTCTATCAGGCAGTCCATGTAGACGGAAGATATGTTGCAAAAATAACTGAGCCGTAGTGCGGGACGATGGTAATTTCCGACAGGGAATGAAATGGGCCATTTTAGTCAACATATCCACTACCACAAGCACTGTTGTGAACCCCGATGAAGACGGTAAATGTGTCAGAAAGTCCATAGAGATCACTCCCCATGGTCTACTTGGAGTCGGCAAGGGTTGCAAAAGTCCAGGAGGTGCACCGGATGCTGCTTTCGCTTGCCTACATTGAACGCAAGAAGCGACGTAAGAAGACACATCATGACGAACTCGAGGCCACCAAAAAGTCCGAGTGACCAAATGCAAGGTCTTGTGTAATCCAAAATGACCAGCGGCTGGGTTATCATGACATTGTGTCATGATGAGAGCCCTCAACGGTCTGGTAGGCACATATAATAAACCCCGATATCGAAGCAGATCGTCTTCAAAAGACCATGGAGAAGTTGGGCCAATGTCCTCCCGTCTCTGCTGCGTCCACGCATCCAAACGTTGCACCTCTCATAGTTGGGCCCGTAAATCTACCGGTTCCTGCAGTACAGCTAGAGATTCCGGTGGTAACACTGTCCGTAAAGGAAGAGGATCTTCGGCACAAGTATACTCCGGTTTCCGAGATAATGCATCCGCCCTCCGGTTCTGACCACTTGGAACGTAAATAACCGAGAAATTAAATCTGGCAAAAAATAACGACCAACGAATCTGCCTTTGATTCAATTTCCTAGCCATGGTCAAATGTTCCAGGTTCCTATGATCTGTCCGAACCTCCACCTTGTGTCGAGCTCCCTCCAAATGATGTCTCCAAGTCTCAAAAGCAACCTTAATAGCTAACAACTCTTTTTCCCAAATGGTATAGTTGCGTTCCGAAGCTGTAAGCTTCCTAGAATAATAAGCGCAAGGAAACAAAAGAGCGCCATCCTCCGAAGCTTGTAACAGCACTGCTCCGATAGCGACATTAGAAGCATCTGTCTCGACCACAAATGGGCGATCCAGATCAGGATGCTTCAATATGGGTTCAGTTATAAATGCTTTTTTCAAAGTGTCAAAAGCCTGTTGTTGTGGAGGCCCCCACACAAATGGAACCTTCTTACAAAGAAGCTGGGTTATGGGATCCATTATCTTCGCAAAACCTGGAATGAAAGTCCGATAATAGTTGGCAAATCCTAAAAGTCGTTGCACATCTTTAACCCGACGAGGAGCTTCCCAACTACACAACGCCTCAACCTTTTTGGGGTCCATAGCAATGCCCACAGGAGAAATAATGTGTCCCAAGAATTCGATAGACGACTGAAAAAGAAACATTTTTCTAATTTAGCATAAAGTTTATGTTCCCGAAGACGCTGAAGCACTTGACGCACCTGCTGAAGATGTTGCTCTTTAGATTTTGAATAAATCAAAATGTCGTCCAAATATATGACAACAAACTTATCCAACATGTCTCGAAAGATATCGTTCATTAAATGTTGAAATACAGCAGGAGCGTTGGTCAAACCAAATGGCATAACGGTGTACTCGAAATGACCATAACGAGTGCCAAAAGCCGTCTTCCACTCGCCTCCTTACGCATCCGAACCAAATTGTAAGCTCCACGTAAGTCAAGTTTCGTGAAAATTGTAGCTTCCCGTAACCGCTCCAACAATTCGGAGATGAGCGGTAAAGGATAGCTATTTCTCACAGTGATAGCATTTAAGCGTCTATAGTCACAACAAAGACGAAGTTCTCCCGACTTCTTCTTGACAAAGAGAACGGGTGCTGAAAGAGGGGATGACGAAGGTCGAATAAATCCCGAGCTAGATTTTTATTCAAAAAATTCTCGAAGTGCAACTAGTTCAGGCTCAGACAAAGAATACAACCTCCCCTTTGGTAATGGAGCGTCCGGTATCAAATCCACGGGACAGTCGTAAACACGATGTGGTGGTAATTGATCTGCCTCCTGTTCACTGAAAACATCGGGAAATCCGACAGCTCTGAAGGAATCGAGGCAGCAGAAGCGACAATATGTTGGCCTGCGCAGACATGTCTCAGGTGGTCCACACATTGCAGGCTTGGAAAAGAAACAGCGTTCTGCGCCCAAGCCACCAACGGATCGTGTAGACGCAGCCAGGATACTCCGAGCACCAAAGGAAGATGGAGGTTCAAGTGATATAAAAACTTATCGCCTCCTCGTGATCCCCAATACGCATACGCAGTGGTTGGGTGGCAAAGCGAATAGGTCCCGACTTGAGTTCGCGCCCATCTACGGTTTCCACCTGCATGGGGGGATTCACAGGCACTAAAGGAACTTTGAAATGTTTTACAAAATCATAATCCATAAAGCTAGTCGTAGCCCCTGAATCCACCAATGCCACGGCAGGGATTCCCTCCTTCCGAGATTGCAAGAATATGCGAGTGTCCAAAAGTAAATGTCGAGGAGGGCCAGAATTAACTTCAGCAATTTGAGATGAAAGTGAATACTGTGCCCGACCTAGGGTTTCCCTGAGGTCGGGCCTACCCGCTTCCCGACGGACCAGCAATGGGTTTTGATACAGGTCCACGAGTCCCCTTCCGAGTGCAGGAATTTGCAAAATGTCCCGAACCCCCCGCAATAAAGGCACAAACCTTCCTGAAATCTTCTCGATCGTTCCTGAACTGTTAAACGAGGGCGGAGTGCGCCTATCTCCATCGGCTCCTCTGCTGGAATTCTGGATTGGAAAACCCTCATAGACGGGTGCGTGAACGAGGAAACACAGGTGGCTCTGCAACGGTCCGTTTACACCCACGATGTTGTAGGCGAGCTTCAATACGTAAGCATTGAGTAATCAATGTGTCCAAAGTTGAAGCACGCTCTGCATGAATTAGTTCATCCTTGATAATGTCGGACAAACCCTCTTGGAATGCTGCCATGTGAGCTGGTTCATTCCAGGTGGAGTCCATACACAACAAGCGAAATTCTGCAACGTATTCTTGCAATGAGTGTTTACCTTGAATAATATCCCTCAATTTTCTGTCCACAGTTTGAGATTTAATTGGATTCTCAAACATAACGTTCATCTGTTGAATAAACCCCTGGAAATCGTCCAGTAATGGACTATCTTGTACTAATAAGGGAGTAGCCCATTTGGCAGCCTGCCCGGTTAACAAACTAATAATAAAGCCAATTTTAACTCGATCGGTTGGAAAATCCTCCGGCCTCACAGAAAAATACAATTGGCACTGACCCAAAAATGTTGAAAACATGCCCGTTTGCCCAGAAAATTTATCTGGCATAGCTATCGGAATTTTTCTCACAGGGGGTGCAGGGGGAACTCCAGCTGCAGCTGAAACAGTTTGAGAATTGGCAACGAACGATAATAATTGTGTTACCTGATTTTGAAGGGATACGTTGCTCTGAAGTAATTGATTTATTTGCATCTGTTGCTGCTCCACCAATTGTTGCATTTGAGTTGAATCCATCGTTGCAAAGATGGTCTGTTAGGTCCGGAACAAAAATGTTATGTCCCACCTTCTAAAATAAACAGTTAAGGCTGAAAGCAGCAGTCCTTGTAAAGAAAGGCAGCAAACAGGAATTTTCACAGATAGCTCCAATAAGTAAAAGTTCCAACGAACTAAATCCAAGACTCAACAAGATTCTTCAGATCAAAATCCTTCACAAAATAATTCCAATAAGTAGAAGTTCCCACGAATTAAATCCAAATCCCAACAAGATATTTCAGATCAAAATCCTCCAAACTGTGCTCTTCCAGTTCTCCTTGCAAATAGACACTTTGTTCCGGACAAAGTGCAAAGTCATATCTCTCCCTTTATAGAGTAACTAATTAGTCTAATTGCTGGTCTGCTCTCCTACTGTATCCTCGTTGGTTCCTCCTTGTCAGGAGACGTCTTGTCCTGACATCTACCCAGCAATCATCCAAATTATCATCTTCTTCACCTGAAGATATCATTGGTTCCTCATTATCACCCGTTCCCGGCTGACCACCTAATTGAAGGGTGGAGGAGTTTGAAGGTTCAAGCCGATCTTGCAAATCAAATGCATTCATCTCCTCCTCATCGTTAGAACTTGCTGATTCATATAAGTCCTCCTCGCTGGAGCTGTCATTCAAAAAACCTGTAGCAGATGCCGGAATCACAACACATACATATATATATATACATATATATATATACATATATATATATATACATATATACATATATACATACATACATACATACATACATACATACATACATACATATATATATATATATATATATATATATATATATATATATATATATATAGTATTCAGCTTTGCTCAGGTATTTTCCCACGTCATTGTAGTTGTGCTTTTAAAGTTGTAGCAACGTTTCGGCAGAATCTCATCTGCCATCATCAGGCTTCTGTATTGTGTTCGTCTGTGAGTCAGACTTTTACACTTGTTTCAGTTTTAAATTTGGGGCTAGCCTACCGCTGTGCCAGAATGGTTTTTTCTTCATCCTGATTGGTTGGGAGTCTTGGTCTGTGTTTATTGGTCTTGGAGTTTGCTGTGTACTGCTTGATTGGTGTTTCTAATATCTTCTGTCTGTTTTGTGGCTTTTTTTGTCTTGATTGGCTGGCAACATTGTGTTCCTGTATTGGAGGCTTTTAGTGCAGCTTGGCTCTGAGTAAATGGATGGCTATCATTTGTTAGGAAGCTAGGTTTCATCTGGGTGCCTGGTTGGGGTGTGTTTGAGCTGGAGGTATCAGGGGGGATCTGTTTGTGCCCAGGTGTTTGCCTGGCTAGTTGTGTGGATATTTTTTTGTTTGTGAGTGCAGGCTTCCAAATAATTGACAGTCTGGTGGAATCATCTCTTCTATTCATGCTTTCAGGTCTTTTTTCAATCTCTATGGCTTCTCTGATAATTTTATTTTATTTATTTTATTTATTTATTTGATTTGCCAATTGTTTACAAAATAATAAGTATAAGTGTATACATAGTTGTGAATACATGAAATGGGTACATATAAGAAAAATAAAAGAAGAATAAGAGAAACAATAGGACAGGGACGGTAGGCACGTTGGTGCGCTTATGCACGCCCCCTACAGACCTCTTAGGAAAGGGGTGAGGTCAATAGTAGACAGTCTAAGGTTAAGGTTAAGGTTCTGTGGCTGGGGTTTTCTATAGTGGCTAGGGTTTTGGTGCCATTGAAGTCGATGCTATGACCTGTTGCTTTCATGTGTTGGACTAGTGAGGAAGTGTGTTCCAGCTGTTTTACTGCATTTTTGTGTTCATCCAGGCGGGTACTTATTCTTCTATTGGTCTGTCCAATGTATGTGGCCGGGCATGATGCACAGGGTACTTCGTATATGCCTTGGTTTTCCAGGTCAATTTTATCTTTGGGGTTTCTAAGGATGGCTGCTATTTTTCTGTCTGTTTTGAAGGCAGTCTTGATGTGATGCCTGTGTAGTATCTTACTGATTTTGTCTGTAGTACCTCTTATGTAGGGCAGGACAGCTGTTCCATAGGTCTGTTCATCTTCTAGGTCTCCATTATGTCTCAGTGTGTTTTTTGTGGATCAAGCCGGTGATTTTGCTTTTTTGTGGAAGCCGTTGGCTGTCAGTACTTTAGTCAGGGTGCATAGATCAGTCTTTATGTGTGTCTTGTCTGCCAGGCATTTGTTTCTAGCAATTAGCGTTTTGGCCACGGAGTTTATCTGTGCTGGGTGGTGGTGGGATTGGGCATTGAGGTAGCGGTTGGTGTGTGTTTTCTTCTGGTATATGGTGTGTCCTAGTGTGCCATCTGTTTTTTTGTAGATTAGTACATCTAGGAATGGTAGTTGTTTGTTTGTTTCCATTTCCATGGTGAATTTGATTTTGGGGTGTGTGCTATTTAGGTGTGTTAGGAAATTGTTTAGGTTTTCTTTTCCATGGGGCCAAATCACAAATGTATCATTGATGTATCTTAACCATAGTTTGAGTTTGTCGGTGGCGTTAGCCAGGGCTCTGGATTCGAATTCTTCCATGAACAGGTTTGCAATGACGGGTGACAGTGGTGATCCCATAGGGGCTCCTTCAATTTGCTTGTATCTTTGTCCTTTGTATATGAAATATGTGTTGGTTAAGCAGTGTTCTGCTAGTTCCATGAGGTGTTTAGCTGGTTGGTATTTATTTTTGATGATTTCAAGAGGTTTTTTTTATTGGGACTTGAGTGAATAGTGAAACCACGTCGAAACGTACAAGCAGATCTTCTTGTTCCACGTGTAGATCTTTGATCATTTCCAAGAAGTGGTATGAGTTTTGTACATGTGAAGCTGCTGTTTCAGCATGGGGCTGTAGCTGTTTTGCTAAGTGTTTAGCTAGGTTTTGTAGTGGTGCTCCTCTGGAGCTGACTATGGGTCTGAGAGGTATGCCTTCTTTGTGTATTTTTGGGAGGCCGTATAGTTTGGGGCATCTGGAAGATTTTTCTCTTGGAATGATCATCTGTTGGATCTCTTTACTCATGTGGCTGGTTATAATTTTCTTCTTGGTTATTTTTTCCAGATGTGTGGTTGGGTCCGTGTTTATGGGTTTGTATGTGTAGTCTTGGAATAGGTCTGTCAATTTTGTTTCGTAGTCTTTTCTATCCATTACTACTGTGGCATTCCCTTTGTCTGCTGGAAGTATGATTATGCTGCTATCCTTTTTTAGGGCTTGCAGGGCTTTTAGGATAGCAGCATAATCATACTTCCAGCAGAAAAAAGACCTGAAAGCATGAATAGAAGAAATGATTCCACCAGACTGTCAATTATTTGGAAGCCTGAACTCAAAAACAAAAAAAATCTCCACACCACAAGCCAGGCAAACACCTGGGCACAAACAGATCCCCCTGATACCTCCAGCTCAAACACACCCCAACCAGGCACCCAGATGAAACCTAGCTTCCTAATAAATGATAGCCGTCCATTTACTCAGAGCCAAGCTGCACTAAAAGGCTCAGCGTGCAGGGAAGCTTGTAAATCCCAAACTGGTAGTTAACCCTGTCATATCCCACCCCTGGTTACAGCTAGGCAAAAGCCCATGATTGGAATTGGAAGAATTACCTCTTCTGCAAAGGGATCAGATACTTATTTGACTTGAATGAGTCTAAAACTTCAAGACTTCAGACAACAGATCAATTTGATGATTCTATCAGCTGGCTGTGAGGATGAAATCTTTTACTGCTTTCATTGTTAACCTGAATTTTACAGGTGTAATCTATGTTAGACTAAAACGATACACACTTTAAATAAAATGTATATTAATACTAATTGTAACAGTAACATGAGAAATAGGTTACAAATATGGGTTAAATAACTTTGCCTTGGTACCTATACTTGTTGGCCTTGAATAATAAAAACTAAGTTTCATCAATTGGAAAGACATTTGCTCAATTTCCAAACCGTAATGTAGAATGCAATGTGATTACCCTTCATTTATTCAACTGGCACAATTCTAAAGATGCATCTCACTTAATTAAAAATCTAAAAAGTATGTATATATTAGGAAAGATGTGCACCAGCATGTTAATATTAGTGTAATTTATGTAAAAGATAAAAATATTCATATTCAGCATGCATACAACAGTACACATACAACTAGAATATAATTGTTCATGAAAAGGAATGACATTTTACATGTAGTCTTTAGAAAATGAAGAAATTTAATAACCTAATTTTAGTTTGGCAAAATAAAATAATTTAAATTCAACAGAATGGTTATTGGACTCCAAGGGTCCCTTTAGCAAGGAATTTTTACTTAAAATAATTAAAACCAATCTGGTAATTATTGTAAAGCTCTGGTCAACACAATTTCTTAAAAAGATTCATAGAAATTGGAATTAGTTCAAAAAGGATGACAAATATAATGAAGTAAAAATTAAATCTATGAGGATTTTCATGTTCTAATATTAATTTTAATTAATATATTAATTATTATATTAGTATTTTCCTCTAGGAGCTCAAAATTCTTTACATGAAGATTTCTCCTCATTTTAAACTCTCAGCAAGTTGGGTTGCAAAAGACTGTTAGGCTAAAGACTTCTAATAAATTTCCATAGCAGAGAACGAACTTCAACTGAACACAATAACTAGTATATCACACTACATTTTATTTATTTATGTATTTGATTTGTCAATCGCTTACAAGATACAGGTTTAAGAATAAACATAGTTTTGAATACATGAGATAGATACTTATAAGAAAAATAAAAGAAACAATAGGACAGGGGCGGTAGGCACGATTGGTGCACTTATGCACACCCCCTACAGGCCTCTTAGGAAGGGGGTGAGGTAAATAGTAGACAGTCTAAGGTTAAAGTTTTTGGGGTTTGGGGAAGAAACCACAGAGTCAGGTAGAGTATTCCAAACATTGACCACTCTGTTGCTGAAGTCGTATTTTCTGCAATCAAGTTTGGTGCGGTTAACCTTGAGTTTGTATCTATTGTGTGCTCTTGTGTTGTTATGATTGAAGCTGAAGTATTCATTTGCAGGTAGGACATTGCAATGTATGATTTTATATACTATATTTAGATCGGACCGGAGGCAGCGTAGTTCTAGGTTTTCTAGGTCTAGAGTTTGAGGTCTGGTGGCATAAGGTATTCTGCAATGAGTAGAGGAGTGGAGAACTCTTCTTGTGAAATATTTCTGGACTTTTTCAACTGTGTTAATATCAGATACATAATGTGGCTTCCAGACTGATGAACTGTATTCGAGTATTGGTCTAGCAAATTTTTGTATGCTCTAGTTAGTAGTGTGATATTACCAGAGAAGAAGCTATGTAGGATTAGATTAACAACTCTTAATGCCTTTTGGCTATGGAGTTACAGTGGGCTCTAGCACTTAGATCATTAGAGATAAGTACTCCAAGGTCCTTGACAGAGTTTGGATCCTTAACAAGGTCTTGACTATTTAGCTTGTATTTTATTTTCTGATTTATTTATTTTTTGCCAATATGTAAGACAGGGCATTTATTTGTTGAGATTTGAAGTTGCCATTTGATTGACCATTCTGATACATAGTTAAGGTCTTTTTGGAGGGTAGTAGTATTGTCTGTGGTGTTAAATAGCTTTACATCATCAGCGAAGAGAATGCAGTTGCTCTTAATATGATCACAGAGGTCATTTATGTAGAGTATGAAGAGAGTTGGTCCTAAAACACTGCCTTGGGGGACACCACTGTTGACAGGTACAGAATTTGATAGGATGCTCCCAATTTTGACCATTTGTTGTCTGTTTGACAGGAATGCTTCTATCCAGTTATGTAGATGTCCAGAGATACCATAAGATTTTAGTTTTAGTAGTAGTTTGTCATGTACCACTGAATCAAAGGCTTTACAGAAGTCTATGTAGATTGCGTCTATTGCTTTGCCCTGATCGAGTTGTGTCTAATTTAACTAATTAGTGAAATTAATTAATTTCACTAATTTAACAATAGCAGTTTGATGGAGGAAACAATTACTTAGGAGGGTGGTAGGGAATAGTGATTTTTCTCATTAAAAATGCTACAATCTGAGTTCTTGAAATTGGTAGTATAGGAAATTCAAATGACACAAAATGGCTCATTCCTGAGTCTATGATTTCATATGAGCTAATCTCAGCAACATTTTATTAATTTACTTTTACTATTTACTATTCACTTCTTAAAACCATCTAACTATAATGATATATTGGAGAATTAGAAGCTATGTATCTCGTGTGTAGATTAAAGAGTAATGTCTTACATGTATCTACATTCCACATCTCTATTTATTATGACCAATTCATCCAGCTAAGGGAATGAAGAAGAAACTGCTTTAATAGCACCATACAAGGAAATCTAGCTGTTTATGGATACAGTCTCACAGATGAGCACTTTTGGGACAGTCTCACAGATGAATCAGATGAGTAACAGGGCCCTGAAGTAAATTATACCACAAAATATAAATGTTCTTAATATAATTATTTGGAAGTGCGATTGCTGGAAAGAGTTGAACTGGATCTCAAGATTTTGGGGAAAAAATATGTATCAGTTTTCTAAACCCAATCTGAAATAAAATGAATTCCAATCACAGATTTAATTATTTAATTATTTAAGTATTTAATGTTTACCTGTTTTTTAATGGGTTGCTTGGACAAAGGAAGGGTACAAATGCAATAAATAATTGTAACACAAGCAGATTGGGCACAGTCAGTGGAACTTTCTAGCAAGTTTGGAAATTAATGAACTATATTGTCTTCCTGAATAGCATCTCAGTTTCTCTCCCCCACCCCCCCAAGTCTATATACTATAACAGAGGATAGTAATGGTGAAAATAAAAATAGCAGCAACAACAGTATATATCTGTATAATGAATTATTGCATGAATATTAGTTGATTACTGTGCATATTATTCTGCACCCGTTATACCTGACTGTAAGTTTGTTTTGATACTGTTAGCAATTAGCAAAAAAAGAAATTTCACTTCTGCAGAAATATCAGAACATAAAAGAAAGAACTTTTAATACTTTGATAGATAGCCTGAATATCATATCTTGTAGTGTATTCTTAAAGACCTGAAGTCACAAAGAACTTCAAACACTGTAACCTGTTCACTTCCACATAACCTTTCATACTTGACTGTGTTCTTGTCTTGTTTATTCTGAGCAAATCAAATAAAAATGTATTATCTATGGTTTACCATTACATCTATTCAAACAAACAAACAAAAACCTGCCACTTGTTTTAATATTATCTACCAAATTGTGTTTTTCTTTCACCTACAGACGGTACTCTTCAAACCCTTGAAACCAGAGAGAGACATCAATAATAAAGAGTGGCTCATTCATGATCAAAGACCATCAGATCAGGATTCATAAAATTATTAGAGCAAGGAAGCAAAACAATAGCATCTGTATACGGTTCCAATCACTGCCTAAGGCGTAAAGTAGCAGAAGTGCAGAAAATACAAAACAGTTCTTCCACATGTGCAGATCTCCAAAGAATCCTTCTGTGCCTCTGGAAATAAAAATACCTTTAATCTCTGTTGCAGCTATTATGATCTAGAGACTCCAAAACAAATGGGTAAAGTGAGACATTAAAGCAAAGACCAAGTGGGGTGCTTCTGAAAGGCGCATTCTGCACTGCCATGAATGTTTGTGCACGGCAATGAATGAATAGGTTTTAAACCAAACAAAATCTACACATTTTCCCCAAAGCAATAGAACTCTGTTGGGAAAATTCCTTTATCAGTAGGAGGCAGGGAGTGTACTGAGAAATAAAGAAGGTCTACATAAAACAGGACCTGCAGGCTCTCTCTTTACCTTTGAAGAAGGGAACAGTTGCAAGAAGTGGGCATGGCATTATGTGAATCGTTTTGAACCTTAGTCTCTGTTGAAGAAATGGCTGAAACACAAAATAATATTAACTTAAATGAAGTTGCAACCCAAAAACAAACAAACAAAAATAACCAAACTATTTTCCTCCATCTAGTTTATCCTACTGCAAATTGGCAGGAAAGCTCCCTGCTGGGTTTTGGAGATAACATTCATTTAACTCCTCAGACATTTGTTTCATCCATTTGCAAAAGTATGAAGCTTTGCTACTGAAAATTTTAAGTTGCAGATAATTTTCATCCTGGAATATTTTTTTGGGGGGGGTGGGGGGTGGGGTGGGTTAAATACAATGGGTTATATAATAAAAAATTGGCTCAGATATCCAATGCCTTGCTGATCCTACTAGGACACACAGCTTCAGTAAAAATATGTAGTGGCATAACAGCAATATGGCACATTTTACTTTATCAACGTACACATTTTTCCTTCCTGCACCTTGGAGAAATGCTCAATGTGATATAACTACACAAAACTGCAAAATGACCTGGAATCATTTTAAGCCCATTGCTGGCTAGTCATTTTCTTATTGCCAAACTGGGCCTTGATTTTCAATTGTGCAGTGATTTTAAAACCATGTTAAACCCATAGTTGATTTCTGAAATATATATATATGCCACTTGCCTCAAAAATCGGGGTACGAAGAAAAGTTATGAATTCTAAACTAGGCTGGGTTTGTCATAGAACTCACAGGTCAAATTACTTTGTTTTGACAGCACAATATGCAGTAGGGCAATAGACCATGAATTAGTATGTTAGAGGTGGTTAACTGTATACCTTTTCCTTTGTTCTTCCCAAAAATTATTGGAAACTATAATTAGATGGGTGGTCAAAAGGGGTGTTTGGTGTTTAGACACTTTGCCAAGCTTGGGGGGAGGCATTTTCACTCATTTACCATATCAACTGGCTTCCTGCTGGAGATGATAGTCAAGAGAAGGGGTCTTTTGTTTACTAATAGATGTAATCTCTGGTATCCTGAAAGGAGTGTTTACCTAAATAGCTGTCATCTTTATTTATTTATTTATTTATTTATTTGATTTGCCAATTGTTTACAAGATAATAAGTATAAGTGTATACATAGTTGTGAATACATGAAATGGGTACATATAAGAAAAATAAAAGAATAAGAGAAACAATAGGACAGGGACGGTAGGCACGTTGGTGCGCTTATGCACGCCCCTACAGACCTCTTAGGAAAGGGGTGAGGTCAATAGTAGACAGTCTAAGGTTAAAGTTTTTGGGGTTTGGGGAAGAGACTACAGAGTTGGGTAGAGTATTCCAGACATTGACCACTCTATTGCTGAAGTCGTATTTCCTGCAATCAAGTTTGGTGCGGTTTACTTTGAGTTTGTATCTATTGTGTGCTCTTGTGTTGTTATGGTTGAAGCTGAAGTATTCATTGACAGGTAGGACATTGCAATGTATGATTTTATATACCATGCTTAAGTCAGACCGAAGACGGCGTAATTCAAGGTTTTCTAGTTCTAGAATTTCAAGTCTGGTGGCATAAGGTATTCTACAACGAGTAGAAGAGTGGAGAACTCTTCTTGTGAAATATTTCTGGACTTTCTCAATTGTGCTAATATCAGATACGTAATGAGGGTTCCAGACTGATGAACTGTATTCGAGTATTGGTCTAGCAAATGTTTTGTATGCTCTGGTTAGTAGTGTGATATTAAAAGAGAAAAAGCTACGTAGGATTAGGTTAACAACTCTTAATGCCTTTTTGGCTATGTAGTTGCAGTGGGCTCTAGCACTTAGATCATTAGAGGTGAGTATTCCAAGGTCCTTTACAGAGCTTGGGTCATCAACAAGATCTTCTGCTAGTTTCAACTTATTTGTATGCCTTGGTATGGATCTGGTTTGGAGACCATATATCTGGGAATCTTTATTTGGGGAATCTCTCTCATCCTCTCTCATCTCTCCCTCTCTTCACACACACACACACACACACACACACACACACTCACTCTCACTCTCATTGTCTACCTACCTACCTACCTACCTACCTACCTACCTACCTACCAGTATCTCTCTCTCTCCCTCTCCCTTTCCCTCCCTCCCTCTCTCCCTCCCTCTCTTTCTCCCTCTCTCCCTCTCTCTTTCTCTCTCTCTCTCTGTAATTTCCATATCCTGAGGAGGTTTCTCATGATTCTGATTCAGTTATTAATGTCTACCAACTTCCTATCAGCTTCATCCAAATTGTCAAACTGGGCTGAAAGGCTCAAATAATTCTTTATTTTGTGACCTGTGGTTTTCTGGGATCAGATATGGTCAAGATTAAGCATGTGGCCTGGCTAGAAGGTGTCATGGAAGCTTTACATTCTACCACTTTACATTCCATAAATTCTAACCTTGGGAAATGAAAATTTGGTGAAGAATCATTGACCTGTTCTGACATTATCTTAGATTATTTAACAGAAAAAATATAATGTATTAATTATAATCCTTTCTCCCTGCAAATATATTTTATGGTAATACTTGTCCTCCCCATAGGAATAGTTTTTCATTCCTGTTTGTGTGCCATCCATGCTCAACTAATAACAGCTGTGTATTACATGAAAGACAGCTATCCTAAAGCAAAATCAGAAAACAGATTTATAGCATTATAATTTCTTCCACACATGAGAAAAAAAAGAGGTTTATAAACAATAACAATAATAATTCACACTTGGGGAGAAGTAGATTCTAAAAGGTGAGTGGTAATTTAAATAATTTTCAAATAATAGGCTCGTAAAATCTGGCCAAGCATGAAGGTTCATCTTTATTAAATATTGAGTCATTCCCCTATTAATGTCCCTAGAGTCAGTGCAGCATCAGCATTTTCCATCCTCAGAAGACATCTGACGGACCATTAACTCTCATGCTGGTATTGCTAGAAAGTGTGTATGTGTGTGAGAGAGAGAGGCTGAATACAAATGTGTAGAACAAAGAGTTGTTGTTCTTTAAATAATCACTTTTACAAGAGCTTGTCATTCTTACAACAGTTTTCTGTATGTGTTCATTTAAAAGTGTTTGTCAAGTTTGCTAACAGGACAATACAATCCCCAGCTTACAAGGGGATTGAAAATCTCTGGGATTTCATTTGTCCTGGAAACTACAGAAAAGCTGGGTCTATGCTAAGATTGAGGAACATCACATTTATTTACCCTTACTGACTTTTGTACTTTTAACTGTTTCAATCTCATTACTTGCAATAGTCAGAAATTTATTTAGAAAATGCTTAATACTTCTCCCTACTACCACAAGGGGTTCAAGAAAGATTGTTACCTGACATAAGATTGCACAATGAATTAATATTTAGTTGATATGGTTATAGTTATATTGAATAACAGGATTCACTAACATTCCTATTGAATTTTTAATGTCAAGGAAGGCTGCAAGGGATTGCAGATTAAATTATGTTTGACAAGCATTCTTATTTGGTAGTGTAATAAAAGAATCTCAAATATAATATTAAAATTACTTAGGTGAACCTTACTTCATTGTATTATTCCAGTTACACTAACTACATACGACAGCCAATGTTGGCCTCTTTTCTTCATATTTGAACCCTACCCAAAGGCTAGGGAATTGTAAAAATAAGATTTAATTATGTATCAGGTATCCAACAGTGCTGCTGCTCTTTGTACAATGGCTGTTGTAAATTATTCTAAATTAGGCAATCCAAATACTTTCTAGGCCATCATAGAATTGCATTTTAGTATGCCACAAGCAGCTGCTATCACTGTCAAGTTCTTCCCATTTTTGGTGCCATGCATTTGCAAACCTCTCTGCTTTGTAATCTCCAATTTCTTGTCTTCAAATTTATTATATTTTGGAATGTCTATTGTGTTATTTGGCACGATATTGTCTATTTTTTAGCATTTGCCATATTATTATTTCTAGTTTTGTATTTTTACTCTTTGCATGTGTAAGCTACCAGTAATCTGTTGGATTGTGCCAACAGATAAAAATCAAATGATTAAACAAACAAAACAAACATGGTTCTTTGCCATGACAGTAATGTCTGATTTATTCTTGTATGTTCCAATGTTGATCAGTCTGAATGTTAAAATTCCATTCCATTTTCAATTTTATCTGTGATTTCATGTTTCTAGTAGTTTCCTCATTGATTGTGAATATATTTCTTTTACATGAATAACAATATATCTTCTCAACATAATCACTTTTTGTGTAATCACAGTGTATGATTTTGCTGCATCCACTGACTACATAGGCAACTATTTTATCTTAACCTTGACACATAGTCATTTCCTAGCTCAGTGTTGGCAAAGCTTTTTTGCACCATGTGCCAAAACGGGAGCACACATGTGCACACACAAACCCACATGACGGAAACCAGAAGAGCACCCAGTTTCCGGCACGCACCCCACCCACCTGGTCTTCCAGTTTCTGGTGTGCAGGCATGCACAAAGACCAGCTGGCCAGTGTGCATGTGTGTGCTGGAAATCAGAAGAGTGCTGATGAAGTACCCCCTCTCTTGCCACTTCTGCCAAGGGAGCGTGACCACTTCCCAGCCAGCACGCCTCTTACCCCAGTGCCGGACAGATGTTCCTTCTGAAAAAGGCACATAAAAAGGATAAAAAATAAATCAGTACCCACATGTCATCTCAGCCATATATGCAGTGGAGATGCTCAGAGTTGGGTGCATACCTCCCATTGCTGAACCACCAAAGGCCAGGAAGATTGCAGGCCCTTGATCATGACACTTCTGCAGGGTGAAGGGCAGGAGTGACCAACTGACCACTGCAGCCACTCCTCCACTGGCAAATCAGGCCCTCTGCAGTGTCTCCATGCGTGAGAAGCTGTGCTCTCCTCTGGCCCTCCTGGGGCAGTGTGAGAACCACCATTGCCTCTCCCAATGGCAGTGGCAGGAGCTGGCCAGGTGCTATGGACTGCGGATGAACCCCATTTTGCAATGCACAGTTCAGGCATCGCTCGCTTGGCAAGCCAGAGCTGGAGCGCTCCGCAGCCTGCTGGCCAAGAGTTTCCCAAAGTCCTGGATCCAGTGGATAGGCAAGGTCTGACAAGCCCAATGCAAACCTGAAGTCCCACAGGGAACATGAGTGCCCTGGCAACTTCTCCACCAAGGACTGAGCCCAGATGCTAAGCATGCAGTGGAGTTCGCAGCTTGGCAGTGGTGGCTGGCCAGCTTGGTGCTCTCTCTGGGTTGGGAGACTCAGTTTTTTCTTCAGTGCCGGAATGGCCCGCTGACTGCCTGACTCACCTAGACCTGCACCAACTTCCCAGGTTTGTCAGGCAGCGTGGAGCAACCCAGCCTCTTTTGCCCATTTCAGCTCAATCCAGGGCACAGGAGGGAGCATAAGGAGATTGGGGAAGATGGAGGCATGTGTGCAGATTAACCCATGGGGTACCTGTTGAGGTAATTCCCTGTTAGGAGAATGAATGCATACAGGGAGACGTAGTGAGAGAAGTGTTTGAATAATACACACACAGCACACAGATACATTGTACAGTAAATGTAGGTTTTTACTTCCAGAAACTTTTAAGCAAAGTTCAAACACAGTCCAAAGTCATTCACAGGTTAAATCAGTCAGTTTTCAGTCAGGGATAATCCAATAACAAAGTCCAGTGTCAAAAACAGTTCAGTATCAGACTTACATCAAATCCAGGAATAGCAGTCAATTAGGGAGGAACGCCAATACTCTCCAACAGAAGGAAAACAGAGAGTTACTCACATTCTCTTCTGAGACTAAGACTAAGACAATCCAGGTTTCTGGCTCCATCTTATGGCTGTTTGAGAAACCACACCCAATTACAAATTTTGCATTTTCTTAAAGATACAGTTTTAAAATGTTTATCCTGGTTTATATATGTCCAACCCAAATAGCTGTTAGGTGACTTATATTCCTAACAGTACCAACAGTGCAACTTGGAACAGAGGCAGGATGTGTGTTCACCTTTCCACCCAGAGCTGCATGCAGGACAGCCAGCTGGGGCGCGTGCAGTGGCAATGGTTCTCACACTGCCCCTTCCGGCTGGGATGCTGGAGGAGTAGGAGCCACCATCAGGAAGCTACCCTAGGAGGGCCAGCCAGTTGCTCCTGCCCTTGCCCTATCACCATTGCTGCCGGTCTTCTGTTGCACCTGAGCTGGCAGGTGCTCCAGACTGCAGACGTGCATTGGCGCCATGGCCTGGAAAGCTGGGGCCATGCAAGAAGCCCACTCAGGCAGGGGAGGGAAGGAAGCCCTGGCCTGGCCCTCCAGGCTGACAGCTCTACTCCTCTAGGAAGTGACCACCAGGATCCCTCTCCACGTTTTTCTGCACGAGTCATTGCCCGTTGCTCTTCCAGGTTCTGGAGCATGCATGCACCTCGGCCAGCTGGGCTTTGTACATGCATGCACACCAGAAACTGAAATATTAGATGGCCACCATGCATCCACTTGCTGGAAACCAAAGGATCATCTTCCCAGCACACGAAAGTCCTGCTGGCCGATGCACCAGAATCCAAAAGAGTAACAGCCAATGGCTCTATGTACCTGGAGAGATGGCTTTGCATGCCACTTCCAGTACATGTGCCATAGGTTTGCCATCACTCTCCTAACCAAACTGGTCTTTTCTACTTTGTCTTGGTGACATTTGAACATAGTGTTTGCTCTTGCTACTCTTTTCCTTTTTTTTTTAACTGACTACCATATTCTGGTAATGTTTTGATTTTTCTATCATGGTCTTTCAAGAAATCCCCTACAAGGGTTTGGTTTTCCAATTTTGAATGTCATCTAAGGTTGCTTTTTATAAACTCCATTCTGCAATTAACACTTCTTTCTGAAATTCTTTCAAACATTTACTTCTCTTAATATTTATCATTAAATCTCTGTTTTTCCTACACCCTATTTTTCTAGTGATATCATTTCAAGGATGTAGGATGTTATTCATAGTCAATACTTTTTCTCACCACTGGTTTAAAGTCAAAGTTATCATGTAACTTGACTTAATGTAAGCCAAATCAACTGTTCTTATTTTCATCAATTTCCTTATCATTATAAGGAAATAAATGAAAGTGGAATGCTAGACTAATATCTGCTTATGCTAAGATTATTTCCCTTTTAATAGTATCTGCATTAGGAACAGAATTAGTTTTCTCCCCTTATTAAAGTAAGAAACAAAACTAGAAGTATTTTTATAAGAAATGAACCAATTTCAGGTTTGATATAAATGTTTACGTATTTCAATTCAACTCTATAAATTGCATTCAATGAAGAAAGAAAACTAAATACCACTTTGGAATGTCTTAGGCCTGAGCATAAAGTCTGAGGTAGCCTTGATTGACTGTTCAAAAGCATTCTTTTTAAAAAAAAAGTTACTGTGAAGAAATTTAATGTGGAGAATAAATTGAAGACTGAGAAAAAACAATATTATGTTGATCTTCTATTTGAGATTCTATTGCTCAGAAGAAGAGACATTATTTTAATTTTCTTTAATAATTTGCAGTTGGAAATAGAAATTTGTATTCACTTTATTAACTGCATGAGTAGTCAGAAATATTTTGTCTCTCTCCCTTAAATATGTTGCATGTGCGGGAAACAAGTGGCTCTATTGCTTCAGCTCTAAAATAAGGAGACATTACTGTAATAATCAGGTGACTATTCAAAAAGTGCTACAGGGAGATAAGTTACCACTTCTTTGACTGATCCTGTTAAAAATAAATATGGTTGTGTTATGTCTCACCTATATTCACAAGTGAGAATACAAAGTTCCACAATTCCAAACATTCAAACAAAACAGAAGCAGACTACAAAAGGTTAATAATGCTATATTCCAGTCCTTGGCAGACTTCCCGGAATCTGTCTGGTAATTCAGAATGTCCATAATTTACAAAGGCCGCTCCCACGTATCCTTTCCGACACATCAAACACTTTGCTTCCAAGCAAAGTTTGAGAATCATCACGCCTCCTTAAATCACCTGGATTGGCATGTCAATCTCCTAATCAATGTCTGGCTTGCGCCTCCCCTCAGCTTGACGTTTCAGTCTCCACCTAGTTCTGGCGTCAAGCCACGATCTGTCAGCTTCCCCACTCGAAGCCTCTGATAATTCAGACTCCACATTCACAGCAGGCTCCAGCCTTTCATCATCAGAATCATCAGAGTCAAAACTCACAGCAGGATCGATCCCTCCAGTCACAAGACGGTTGTATATGTGTCTTCCTTACCATTATTCAATGATGAATGGATCTCTTTGAATAATCCATGTTTCATTTCATTGTATCTGCATTGCAAAGCATTTCACTATAACAAAAGTTAACTTTTTCTCTTAGCTACTTTCTGTATTAGAGTAAGCATAATGCCTGGCTACTATGATTTTATAAAATATTTTTCTTCTGTCAGGATTCCAAGTAAAGAGAACCATACTGAGCAAAACTCCAAGGCAAGTAGATTCCTCAAAAAATAGCTTTATTGGAAATATCATATAGGCACATATCTGGTGAAAACTGATGCTCAAAACTCCATGCAGTTTTCACCTAATTAAAAGTAAAAGATTTTCTACTTTTTCAAAACAATCAATCATGTGGTCCAATCACAGTGTGGTCTGGCAACTGGGTGGCATCACTCCATCAACCAATGAAACAGCTTGCCCTTGGAAGTTGTGGAAGCGCCATCAGTTGAGTCCTTTACAGAAGATATTGGACTGCCATTTGTTAGGAATAGTGTAGGGTCTCCCACTTGGGAGGGGTTGGACTAGATGACCTACAAGGTCCTTCCAACTCTGATTATCTGTTATCTGTTACCTTCCACTGACCAGGTGTGAGAATGTCCTTGGTCCCAAGAGAAAATATTTTGTTTTGGCTACAGAATCCCTCTATCTCAAATCCTCCTTCCCTATCCTCAGCCAAAATGGTTTCAATCAGGTCAGCTTTAGGGTTGACATCTTCCTTTATCTTTCATTCTCTTTTTTATTAACCTCCTTTCCAAACAAACAGGTAAGAAAGTAAAAGGAGGAAAGGATAAAAAAAAATATATGGAATAAACAATTTCCCTAAATGAGGAAAAAAAAAAAAGTAAACAAGAATTGAATTTCAATGTTATAAAATCCTGGATTGGATAGATAGTCTCATTCTAAAGGAAAAGACTTTCCCTTTTCTTTTCTTTTTGCAATCCAACCTGTATGTAATTCTTGAAATAATTTTTGAAGTGAAAGTAAAACCATTTAATGTATAATGCTAGATGTAACACTATCACTGCAGATTCAATAATTACTATATATAGATAGCACCAAAAGCAACAGGAAGGAAATTACTGTAAGCAATCACCTTTAGAATGATTTATAAGACTTCCGTGCAGCATCATGCTATGTTTAGAAAACGTTATTGACAGTTTTCCATAGAACCCAAGAAATCAAGAGATAGAGAATATAAAATAAACATAGAAATCAGAGGAGGCATTCAGCAGGTTCTGACCTGTTCTGGAGAAATGGTAGCAGAAATTTTGAGTAGTTTGGAGAACCGGCAAATACCACCTCTGAGTGGACATTTTTACAGTATCCTTCCCCTGCCACGCCCACCAAGCCACGCCCACAGAACCGGTAAAAAAATTGAATCCCACCACTGATAGAAATGTTTTCCTATTGACTCTAAATCTTTGCATTTTATTTATTAATCTGTTTCCTTCAATAGAGCAGTTTACAGAGCAATTCCTTCCCCTATACTGTAGATGGCAGGACTCATTGATCTGAGCTACAGTATACAAGACAAGAGAAACATGATTAATAATTTCAATCACAAGGTATTTTTCAAAACACTTCCATATGAAATTGAAGTTTTGATATTGGGGAATCTATTTTTAAGTTAGAAATGCATTTGCAATAAATAAATAAAACTGGACTGAGAAATCCATTGTTCAACATAATTAGTGCAAAAATAAGAGAAGTGTACAGTTATTATTGAAAGAATAGAGATGACAGAGCAATTGGGCAAGCATGCAAATTATAATTTGCATGTTGTCATTGTTAACAATTTTACAAGTTTAGAGAAACCAAACACTAGTAAAGGGATACTGGACTGAATGGAAGGATAACTGATAGTAACATGAAACATTCAGCCATCCCTTGAAGTTGAAAAACCACTTTCCCATCTTTTTAAGAGTTGAATAGAAATTTAATGACAGTAATTCTTAAAGTGCACAAAGAATGCAAAATAGAATAACAGAGTTCAAAGGGACTTGGGGTCTTCTAGTCCAACTTCTGCTCAGACAGGAGACCCTATAACATTTCATGCTTGTCCAATCTCTTCTTAAAAACCTCTAGTGGTGGAGCACCTGTTCCATTGATTAATTGTTCTGTCAGAAAACTCCTTATTTCTAGATTGATTGGTTTCCATCAATTGCTTTTTGTTCTGCCTTCAGGTGTTTTGGAAACAAGGTTGTCCCCTCTTCTTCATGGGATACACTTTGATATTGGAATGCTGCTAGCATGTCAGGCCAGTCCTTCTTTTCATTAAACTAGACATACCCAATTCCTGAAACTATTCTTCATATGATTTAGTCTCCAGTCTCCTAATTGTCTTTGTTGCTCATTTCACATTCTTTCTAAAAGCCTCAACAACTTTTTTTATATCAGAGCGATCAGAACTTAATGCAGCATTCCAAGTGGGGATTTACTAAACCCTTATAAAAGGTACTAACACATCAAATGTAATCTTGATTCTCTCTCTCTCTCTCTCTCTCTCTGTTAATGCAGCCTTTGTTGGCTTTCTTAGCAGTGCAGCACACTGATGATTCATATGTTAGTGATTTTCAATTAGGACTCCAAGGACCCACTTGTAGTTATTATTATTGAGCCAGGTACCACCTGTTTATATGCAATTGCTTTTTGTGCCTAAATGTAGAACCTTACTTTTCTTGCCATTGGATTTCATTTTGTTATATAGGATCCAGTGTTCAAGTCTGTTCAGACTGTCTGTATCTTGAGCCTAACTTCTAGAGCAGGGTGTCAAACTTAAGGCCTGTGGGCCGGATCTGGCCCACAGCATGCTTAGCCCATGGGGCTGGCCTGGAAACAGCAAAGGACTGGGCCACAGTGCCTCTGCCAGTGAAAAGAGAGCTCAGGAGGGCCACAGATGACCTTGCTGAGGTCCATTTTCACTGGCAGAGGATTACAGGAGGCCATCGCAGCCGAAAACAGAGCTCAGGAGCCTATTTTTTGCTGCAGAACACTAGATGCCACCCCAGGTGCCTCCAACATAAGTAACATCAAGCTGACCATTCCCATGCTGGCCATGTCTATCCCAGCCCCCCAAAGTAAAACACAACCCTGATGTGTCCCTCAATGAAATTGAGTTTGACGCTTCTGTTCTAGAGCATAGGCTATTCTTTTTTTTAAAAAAAAAACCAATGTTATAAATGTTCAAAATAAAAATTATTCTTGTCAATGCATTGCAAATTTTTGTTCAATATTAGAATATTCTTTCACTTTCAGGTTGTTTCCAAAGAAGAATTTTTCATATCATATATGAAATAGTATAGATTTCTAGACAAAATGCTCATACAAAATGTAGTATTTTGTCTAGAAATCTACACTATTTCATATATTCATATACTTTTTCCTTAATATCACTTTTATATCATGATGTTCTGCTATCCATCACGTTTTAGGCAAGGGATGCCCAATATAGTAAACTTTGTTCATATATAATCTATTCTCCTTTTTCCATTCTCTTTCACTGCAGCTTACTTCTGCATTTATCTGGAAATATGGAAAAACCATAATAAGTATCTTATTATAGGAAAATAAATACTATAAATCACTTTAAAATGCTATAAGTCTCTGACAAAATTATAACTGTAACTGAATCCATCTTACAACTGGTCATCTTTTCTTATATCTGGTTATATTTATATGTTTATATGTTATGTTCATACTTATATTTGTTTGTCATACATGTGACAAACTAAATTAAATAATAAATAAATAAAAAATACTCATTCTTTCATTCATTCTGGATGAGAACTCTAAAATGATTTGTTTGATGATCTGAATTCAGTGCCTGATACAGAATAGCTTTGCTTTTGTTGCCAGTCCCTGGTGTTCATATTTATAGGCAAAGGCATACAAGGGAAATATAAAAATGGATATATGCACACATCAGATGCACATTCATAAAGATACCTAAAGTTCTTTATGAATGGTATACATATGATTCAGAATTTCCTTAGAGGTTGAACATATTCAGAGGACCAAAAATCACATTGTGTTAATCCAATAGTAACTGAAGTAACAGGATGTTTGTTTTTCATTTCAGTGTTCACTTCTCTTTTTGAATTTTCTGAGTTTTTCACTTCTGAAAGTGATCTTAGCTTTTTGTTCAAATTCAAATTCTTGAAAATGTACTTGACTAAATTTTATTACTATTTTTCAAGTCACTTAATTTCAGCATAATTGGCTGCCTGATATAAAAATCCCTGAGCAATTTCTTTCTGATTAAGTTTTAAGAGATAATTTTTGTCTAGTCAACACTTATGGGGTTTGTGGTATCTTCTGCCCAGGTCTCTAATCAAATCTAACCTTTCTTTTTTTATATATAGCAAAGATGGTCTAAATTATGTAATCTCTTTTTTTTTTTTTCCTGAGAGCATAATTAAAATGTGGAAATGTAGGGAGGCTGTACATTACTAAATAACTATACAGTCAAAAACATGCAAGCATTTGCTATAAAATCTTATAACAGTAGGAATTTCAAATTGAATACATGAGAATATTGGTGAAATTTTCTTCTATTTGGGGAGGGAGTGTTTTTATCATATTAATGAGATTAAATCAAGTGCATAAAATAATTTCACAGAAATATAGTTTGAGCATTGCTTTATAATATCTCTAAATATACATCTTACTTACTAGTATTGTTATTGTTACATGCTATAAATTTGATATATGAGTGAATTTGTCACATTTTCCTAAATCGAATTATTATTGCTTCCATGTTTATAGCACAATGTAATGTGGCTTGCTATATAATGTAGAATGCATAATTTGTCCAAATAAATGATCTGCATAATTGCACTTTGACTGATTACATTTTTGAAACCTAATGTTTAGCTAATTGTTTTACTGATGTCTCTTAACACTACTCAGAGAATACAAAGGTTTTATAATGACAGGCTGCCAATCAAAATCCCGTGCTAAACACAAATCTATTAAGGCACTCAACTGCAGTTCTATACAGTATCTATATAGCATATTGACAATTTTGGATACATGCAGAACACATAGCAAATTTGCTACCCATAAATAGCAGCATCACATTCTAAATAAACATATTTTACATATGGATATCAGGTGACAACCATTTCACACTTAAATACAAACTGTATCAACATGAAGATAATCTATTTTTCCTTTAATGGAATTGTTTTCATGCTTACAATAACATGTAAACACCAAGTATAACTTCCTTATTTTGCTTTAGAATTTCTGAATGCTAAGACATTCGGATTAACTGCTGACATCCAGAAAGAGTTAAGAACTTTTACCTCCAAGATGGAAGGGGAATAGGTTTCCTATAGTTTTTAGAATCCTGGAAAGCTAACTCCAAAACAGGAAGCAGTAAATTATTACCTATTTAAATATTATTTGACCAATAATTGTCTTGATGTAATGTAATTCTCCTTCTGACTAAATTACATATATTATTAGATTATTATTAGTATATTATTTTTCCCTGAACCTAAATTTAAAATCCAGAATAAAATTTCCATATATATCAGATTCACAAGTATTGTGACATACAAATTCAGTTGTGTCTGATGGTTATATCAGAAATATGGATTTTTTGAAAAATTTGCCAAGCATCCTGTTACCTATATTAATTACATTTTAGGGTTGAAGGCATGAGATAAAGAAGGTTTCTGCATACACAGTGTACTACTATGTATAAACTGGACATTTTGTAGTGTAAAGACAGATATGAAGACTTTTACAAACTATGTATTTTTATTGTGTTTTTTTAAATCAAGTAAGAGTGAACTTTTATGATACTTGTACTGGTACTTTGTTGCTGAAAGTTAAATTAGACTGTGTGTTGTTAAGTGATTTTTTTGCTTATTCTTGAAGAATGAGATATATAACCATTGTGATCACTTGATTCAAAATCCTTTGGAATATGTCTGTCTCTGTGTGTGAACCAATAATTATCATGCTGCTAAAGGATACATGTAGTCCTGATTTTATGATTATTGTTTGACAATGGTCCAAGTTATAAAGATCCTGAAAAATGTGACTTATGACCTGCCTCAAAATTGTAACTGTCACACCACCTCTGTGGTTAGATAATTGGGATTTAGATGTTTGATAACCGGGTTTGCATTTGATGGTCCTGCCATCTGATCACGATTTTTGCAACTTTCCTGTATGGCTTCTGACAAGCAAAATCAATGGGAGTAGCCAGATTAGCTTAACAAGCACATGAGTCACTTAACAATTGCTGAAAAAATGGTTGCAAAATTGAGTCTAGTCACACGACTCAGCTAATGATTGAGATGCCCTAAGCTTTATGGTCTCCCCAAGATACACAAAGAAGGAACCCCACTTAGACCAATAGTCAGCTCCATAGGCTCACCTCTACAAAACCTAGCCAAATTTCTCGCCAAACAATTACAGCCCTATGCAGAATCCATCAACTCACATGTAAGAAACTCATTCCAGTTCATCGAGATCATAAAGAAACAAAACTTATAACCCAGTGACCTACTAGTGAGCTTCGATGTCATATCCCTCTTCACCCAAGTGCCAATAAAAGAAGCCTTGACAGCCATCCAAAACAAATACAACCCCCCCAAGCACATCCTAGATCTGACCAACCACTGCCTATCCAATACATACTTCACCTACAACGGACAAAATACAAACAAATAGAAGGAGCACCCATGGGATCACCCCTCTCACCTGTCATCGCAAACCTCTACGTGGAACACTTTGAAACACAAGCTCTAGAAAAGTATGATCACAAACCCAAACTCTGGCTCAGATACGTAGATGACACCTTCATAATCTGGCCACACGGGAAAGAAAAACTGAACAACTTCCTCACACATCTCAACAGCCTACACCCCAAAATACAATTCACCATGGAAACAGAAGCTAACAATCAACTTCCCTTCCTAGATGTCTTGGTATACAAAAAATCCAATGGCTCCCTAGGACACACCATCTACCAGAAGATAACACATACAAACCGCTATCTACATGCACTCTCACACCACCACCAAGCACAGATCAATTCCGTAGCTGAGACACTCATCTCCAGAACAAAATGCTTAGCCGATGAACAACATCTAAAAACCAAACTACACACTCTCACTAATGTACTAACAGCCAATGGATTCCAAAGAAAGAATATTACCCACCTAATCCAAAAAGAAACCCCCACCAAAATCCAAGACAGAAACAAGAGAACGGCAAAGCCCTCCTCCCATATATAAAAGGCACTACAGACAAAATCAGCAACATCCTCCAAAAACACAACATTAAAACAGCATTCTGCACAAACAGAAAAATATCCACCATCCTAAGAAACCCTAAAGACAAAATCGAGTTAGAAAACCAAGGAGTATACGAAATCCCTTGCACCGCCTGCCCCACCACATACATTGGACAAACTAACAGAAGAATAAGTGCATGCATTGAAGAACATAAGAAGTCAATCAAAAAGAAGAACCGACCTCTTCCCTGGTCCAACACCTCAAAGCCACAGGACATGAGATTGACTTTAAAAATACCAGAACTATCGCCAAAACCGAACACTTCAACAACAGATTAATCAGAGAAGCCATAGAGATAGAAAAATGCCCACACAGCATGAATAAAAGAGATGACACCTCCCGCCTACCAGCCATTTGGAAACCCGCCTTCATGAACAGACGCAGTACCTAACATGAAGAATGACACCAGACCCACACCCATGAGGGCCACACAAGATGCCACCACCACACTTCCATGTAAAAGCAGACTCACACCCACACAGAAGATGAGACACGACCACGGACCAGAAGCCGCACTGCAGCTGCATTACTACCCACTTCAAACCCCTCCGAGCCATACATGAAGCGAACTGACCCCACCATGAAGATGCGGCACGACCACGAACTCGAAGCCAAACAGCAAGATCACAGCTCACCAGCTCAAATCCCCCAGCAACTAAGACTAACCTGAACACAACCAAGCCCCCACCTGAACAGAAAACACCTCCAGCCAATCAGAACACGGCCAACCCCCAACCAATCAGCCAAACCCCAACCAATGAGAACACACCCCACCCAATCAGAACACAGCCAAGCCCCCAACCAATCAAGTCACACTCCCACTAGCAGTTAAAAGGAAGAAGCAGCTGCAAGCTCACATCACTCTGAGAAGCACAGAGCTGAAGACACAAGCCTGAAGATGATGAATGAGACTTCATCGAAGTCGTTGCCTAGATACTTCCAATCTTACACGGGAGAAAACCCGAATAACCAAAGATCCATATATATCTTCCTTTTAACTGCTAGTGGGGGTGTGACTTGATTGGTTGGGGCTTGGCTGTGTTCTGATTGGGTGGGGTATGTTCTCATTGGTTGGGGGGTTGGCTGTGTTCTGATTGGCTGGAGGTGTGTTCTGTTCAGGTGGGGGCTTGGTTGTGCTCAGGTTGGTCTTAGTTACTGGGGGATTTGAGCTGGTGAGCTGTGATCTTGCTGTTTGGCTTCGAGTTCGTGGTCGTGCTGCATCTTCATGGTGGGGGTCAGTTCGCTTCATGTATGGCTCAGAGGGGTTTGAAGTGGGTAGTGATGCAGCTGCAGTGCGGCTTCTGGTCTGTGGTCATGTCTCATCTTCTGTGTGGGTGTGAGTCTGCTTTTTACGTGGAAGTGTGGTGGTGGCATGTTGTGTGACCCTCGTGGGTGTGGGTCTGGTGTCATTCTCATGTTAGGTACTCGTCTGTTCATGAGGGCGGGTTTCCAAATGGCTGGTAAGCGGGAGGTGTCATCTCTTTTATTCATGCTGTGTGGGCGTTTTTCTATCTCTATGGCTTCTCTGATTATTCTGTTGTTGAAGTGTTCGGTTTTGGCGATAGTTCTGGTATTTTTAAAGTCAATCTCATGTCCTGTGGCTTTGAGGTGTTGGACCAGGGAAGAGGTCGGTTCTTCTTCTGTAGATTTTCATGGGTACAGGTATGTAGGTCTAGGTGTGTTCGGGGCTTTTCCCGTGTAAGATTAAGAGTATCTTGGCAATGTTTTGGTAAGGTCCCACTTGCCATCCTCAGGCTGGTGCTTTCGGCTTCGTGCCAGTGCAAGCAGTGTGTGATCAGAGCTGCCGTCTCTCTATAAATACTGGTGGTGGGGGCTGGTGTGCTGGGCTGGTTGGCTGCGCTGCTGCCTCTTGATTGGTTGATGGAGTTGATGTTGGTATAATGGGCTGTGTGATGGTCTTGTGAGTTTTGTTGTGGAGATATCCTGGATCTTGTGCTGTAATCTCCTGGGTCATTTGTTTTGTAGTGATTTTTTTTCCATTAGCCTCTTCTGTTTTAACGGCTTGGGTAATGGGTTGTGTGATGGGCTTGTGAGACATATTGCTGTGGTATCCTTGGTCTTGTGCTGTGATATCCTGGGTCATTTGCTGTGTTGCAACTTCTTGAGTTGGAACAAGTAATGAATCATTGGAAAACTCAGGAAATTACACCACAAGAACTCAGGAAGTTGCAACAAGTCTTTAGTGTATCAAATCCCTAACATCAAATTTTATGGACATTTCAGACATGGGGCTGGGTGTAATAAACAATTACAATTTAATTTAGTTTTTGCTAGTAGTATCCTGGAATAATTTCAATGAATATTGCATAAATATGCTTGATTTTCTGTGTCTGGAATAAATAGTAGTAAGAAGAATAAATAGTAGTCAAGAAAAATAAGACAAAAAAAAATTGTTCTCTGTATTGTGTCAAAAAACAAGAATGTAAGATAAAACTAGAAGAGCATTCCAAACAAGAGGGTATTTCTATTTTTTTAAAAAAAAATCTTTTTTATTTTAAAAAAAATCTATATTCCTTTAAAGAACCAATCTTGTGGCTCACCTTTCCTGTTATTTATGTTATCTTGATCACAAAGGTAAATAGAAGTGCTTCACCCTGCAATGCAGAAAGTTCTACCATGCACCTTTTCTTGAGATTTCCTGGAGAGCTAATAGATTACAAAAATTGGCAGAAGATGACAGCTTTTGCACATTTATGTTTTCAGCATTGCCTGCCTGTCAAAATGGTAGGATTTTTTTTTCTTGTGATTATTTCTCTATTATTGTATCAATTGAAAAAGAATCAATCATGAGACAACAGCACCTTTAAATATGTTCAAACGATCTTCAGATGAGAAGTACACCAACACTGTAAATGCCAGGAAAGGTGGGTTAATTTCTTTTGAAGTTCTAAAGCACTTCAGTCCAAGTAGAGCCTTTGAATTAAACATTAAATATAATGTCAATGAACCTTTCCAGAATAATGTCACACCAAATCTCCTTATTTCTAGGCTCTTATAAAAGAATTATTTTTAATCAGTTTTTAAAAATCTTTCCAGAAACATGTTGTCCCATCAAAATTTCTTGGCCAAACATGATGAAAACAATGAAGTATTCAAGAGCCTGCCTGCAGTAAACATATATTTTTTTAAAAAAAACCAGACGTCATAAAACTGTATATGATCTGAGAAAATTATAAAGAAAATAAGTTTCCTTTCTCTTAATACTATAACCTGGGGAGTTATTTTTAGCGACAACTAATGAAATTTATAGCTACTGGATTCAGAAGTTTAAATAATTTCTACAATGCACATGCCACAAAGTAAAATGTCACAGGTTTAAAAAGTTTTCAAATGGAATCAGATGGCAAATTAATAATATTACTATATTAAGTGTACTTCTCATATGAGTGTTTTGGTATCAGGGAAGAGCTATTATCTTAATAAATGTCTTGAAATTCTCAAGAAAATGTGGCTGGTTGCTACTATGAATGGGATTTTATGGGCTGACTCATTCAAATTTCCTTACAAGTACCAAGATATTTTGTTAGATGGTAAGCATATAAGACTCAATTACTCAGGCAAGATAGTTTGGTTTTAAATTTTGTTTTATATATAAGCCATCCAGATTTAGATCTTCCAGTGCTCTACCATTCCAAAAGGCGATGAATCAATACTTTTTAATTGAATGATAGAAATCCTCTATCCATCCCATGTCTACAAATATCTTCTAAACCTTGATAGATATTAAAATTTGGAAAAGTTATGTCACAACACTGCATGAAAATGTAAAAAAGAGTGAGCATTGCTTCTAAGGTCTTTTTCTCAACTCAAACTCCAAATACACTGCCTCACTTTGATCAAAAATATTTGTCACAATGCAAATGATTAGTTGTGGATCCATTCTAACAAACATAAAAATTTCAATGTGTTTTCCCTTTCCAGATAACATTTTACTCAAAATAAATCCTAATTTAACAATACATATACAGTAGATACATTTAATATATATTCCCATTCTAGATTCATACTAGTATTATCAGTATGCAGTACTTGTTAAAGTTGATCAATTAAAGACTGAAATATTCATAGTTATTTGGTTTCTGTTTTATTTATTTGCACTTCTTACAGTAATCAGAAAAAAATGGTAATGTACTCACCAGAGATTCTGAAAAAGCATTCCTTCTCTATTTGTGTATATGAATTCTATCAAAGGGGTTAGAGCACTAGTTATGATTTCTTGTAATTTTCAGCCCAATTGGTAGCAGTAGAAGAAAACCAAGAGTACAATTTATATGGGACATTTTTTTAACTCCCTAAGAATTAAGATATACTATCCCCTAATCCATAATTTAGCGTTCTGAAGGAATGTGACTGTCAACAAATGTACTAAACATATTTTTAGAATTTCATAAAATACGCATTTAAGAAATTAAATACAGAGAGAATGAAAGCTTGGGAATGAAATCAATGTACTTCCTTCTGTCTTTAAATGCTTATCAGTTTTACATATTTGTTAAATTTATTACATATGAACCATTACAAAATATACAATAAACCAGTTTTTCAAAACAAAAACCTTTGTTGCTCTTCCTACTTTTGATCAGAAAAATGCTTTCGTAGTTGCATAATATCTCTTTGTATATAAAGTTCTGGGTTTGTAATTATTATCTTTAAACTACCTAATTATAGAGCCTTAATTGTCTCTCTTTTTAATCAAGTAATTCACTTCTTTTCAGCCTTGTCTCTGGTAAACACATTAGTGAATCACTCAACTTCATTTTCATGTAAAAATGAGGTCAAAGGTCTAGTTTGCAGACCTCCATTAAACATCTGGTGTTCTGAGTTGTTTTTTGGGTTACAGTTATTTAAAAGTGTTGACACTTTGCTTCATGGTGGTGTTCAGATTATTTTTAACTAGAAATGTGAATGTGCTAATTTTCCTAGCATTTTTTATATACAGAAGCAGATGACAATTCATTTCTGAAAATTGTCCCAAAGTAGGACAGAAGTTCATGTCTGTTTAATCTCTCTTATTGCTGATTTTCATAGCTGCATTTATTTCTTGTCATATAGCACAAAAATTCACAGGCAGTATAAGAGAGCATCTAGAAAAAGCACTGTTCTGCAAATGGCTTATTTCATCATTTTATTTATAATCTAAATTATGGAATGCCACCATTCTTTCTGAGGAAAAGATTTGTCAAATCACTTTATTCAAATAAACACTTATTCTAAAGGTACAACATGAAAACTATATGAACAACTTCCATAAAACGTGTGAACTAAATAAATATACAATTTGTTTAAATATTTATTTAATATTAATATTTATTTAAATATTGATTAAATATAATTTGTTAATACTTTAACATAAATACATAATTTTCACAACTCTCAAAACATGTGATTATAATAAATTGATGTTATGTGCAGTGTTACTTTCATCCTTTAAGTTAGGAACACAGTTTTCATAAAACAAATGAACCCAGCCACAAAGCCTCAGCACAAGGCTGACTAGTCAAGTCCCCCATCTAAGGGATAGTATGAGTGCTTTTGGTGCTCTAGAAACATTTTTCTTTGTTTTGCTTTCACACATTGTTTTTAGGTGCATAAGATACTCAAGAGAAGTGGCCTAAAATATTATACTCCGTATCAGAAAAATTGTGGCTAGCCCTAACATTTCCCTCTTACTTCTCTATTATTATTTTTTATTATGAGAGACAAACTTTAAGACAGTATGATTTTCTACTCATGATGAGGCACCTTTACAGAAGAAGTAGGTTCTTAGCAATGGGGGGGACGGACCCTCTCCCTTCAATCTTTCTGATTAATTTATACTCACTTGCTAATAAGATGGATGAAATTCTTCTTCTCAATAGATGCAATTCTGATTTCTACAACTCATCAGCTCTATGCTTCACTGAAATCTGGCTACACAAGGAAATGGATAACTTTATAAATATACCAGGTATACCAGATATTTAGAACAGACAGAATTGCAGAGTCATCAGGTTTAAAAAAAGGGAAGGGGCTTATGTTTTTATATTAACAAAAGCTGGTCTCAAGATATAAATATGATATAAAACTCAAATAGTACATATCAACTGCAAACCATTTTATTCACCAAGAGAGTTCTCCCCATTTATCCTAATAGCTGTGTATGTTCCTCCACAAGCTTGTGTAAACAAGGCATTATGAACTCTAGCTGACCAATAGAAGCTGATAATAGAAGCTGAAGCCAAATACCCAGATTCCCTTGCCATTATTCTAGGAGATTTTAACCAAGGCAACTCAAGAAAAAAGCTTCCAAAATATTTTCAGCATATCAATTGTCCAACAAGAAGCAAGAATATTTTAGACTATTGCTACACAACACTAAAAGATGCTTATCAGTCTTTACCACAAGCAACTGTGGGATACTCTTATTACTGCATGATTCACCTTGTACCTGCTTACAGACAAAGACTTAAAACCACGAAACCAACAACTAAACCAACAATTAAATCAATGAAGATTTGGACTGGGGAAGCAAAGCTAAAGCTACAAACTTGCCTTGATTACACTGATTGGAATGTGAAGACCTATGTGTACGGACCAGGAACCTGTGAATATACAGTAACAATAAATCTTGGTTCATAGCTAAACTGAAGCAGCTACGTCGTTCCAAAGAGGAAGCTTACAAAAAAAGGTGACAGAATGCTGTACAATCAGGCCAGAAATGTATTAACAAGAGAGATCAGAGCAGCAAAAATAAACTATTCTGAAAAATTAATCAGTTCCCAACAAATGAACAAATGAAACATTTGAAAAACTCTTAAAAATATCACCGGCTATGGCAAACCTCCTTCCCAGGCAGAAGGAAATCAACAACTAGCAGATGACCCTCAATGTGTTTTACTCAGGTTTGAAAGGAAACTACAGCCACCTATCTCCACAACCACTACCTCAGACACACCAACAACAGACAAGCATCCTACAACTGATCCCATCTCAAACACAACAACAACAACAACCACAAATGACCCCAACCCATTGGGTTCACAAGCTCTGGTGATCACAGAAAAGGAAGTGCATGATCTATTTCACAGACAAAAGCCAGGAAATGCACCAGGCCCATACAAGATAACTCCTTCTTGCTTAAAAGTCTGTGCTGACCAATTGGCCCCCATCTTCACCCAAACCTTCAATACATCACTGTGCCAATAAATAATTCTATTCTATTCCTTCTTGCTTCAAACGCTCTACTATCATCCCAGTGCCAAAGAAACCCTCCATCAAGGAACTGAATGACTACAGACTAGTTGCTCTAACATCTGAAGTTATGAAAACCTTTGAAAGATTAGTGCTGTCCCACCTGAAAACCATCACAGATCCACTGTTAGACCCCCCTGCAATTTGCATATCGAGAAAATAGATTGACAGACGATGCTGTTACTATGGTTCTGCACTATATTCTACAACACTTTGAATCTCCAATTACCTATGCAAGGGTTCTTTTTGTAGACTTTATTTCAGCATTCAATACCATCATTCCAGGCATTCTTCTAACTAAACTAAACCAGCTAGTGGTTCCTGAACACACTTGTAAGTGGATTATAACCTTCCTAACAGACAGGAAGCAGCAGGTGAAGCTGGGCAGAATCACATCTGATACTTGTACAATTAGAACAGCCCCCCCCCCCCCAAGGCTGTGGGCTTTCTCCAATTCTCTTCTCCCTATATACCAATGATTGTATCTCAAATGATTCACCTGTTAAACTAATGAAGTTTGCAGATGATAGAACTCTGATTGGTCTCATTCAAGATAATGATGAATCCGCATACAGACAGGAGCTTGTATAACTTGCCTCTTGGAAGTGAACTGAACTCTGGAACTGAACTCAGTCAAAACTGTAGAAATGATGGAAGATTTTAGGATAAACCCTCCCATACCACCACCTCTTACAATACTAGACAACACAGTATCAACAGTAGAGATCTTCAAATTTCTAGGTTCTATCTCAAGACCTAAAATGGACACCTAACATCAAAAATGTCATCAAAAAAGCACAACAAGGAATGTTCTTTCTGTGCCAACTCAAAAAAATCAAACAGCCCAAGGAGCTGCTAATACAGTTCTATAGAGGAATTATTGAATCTGTCATCTGCACCTCTATAACTGTCTGGTTTGGTTCTGCAATCCACAAAACAGACATAGACTTCAACAGATAGTTCGAACTGCAGAAAAAACAATTGCTACTAACCTGTCTTCCATTGAGGACCTTTGTACTGCACTAGTCAAAAAGAGGGTTGTGAAGCGAGAATAAAGCTAAAGCTTTTGCAAGTTGCTAGAATAAGAGGAGGATTTGGTTTGCCTAACAGGGAGTTGTATTACCAAGCTACAAATTTGATGTGGGTTAAGGAATGGATAACATTAAGAAACACTAGATTGTTGACATTAGAAGGACATTATCTGTTGTTGGGGTGGCATGCTTTTTTATGGTAAAAAGGAACTAAATCACAGGGGTATTTTAGAAGACATTATATATGGGAGTCTGTGGTTAAATTGGGAGAAGACTAAAAGACAATGCTATTTGAAAATTCCAGTCTGGCTATCAACTATTGAAGCATTTTCTTATCCTATAATATATAAAAAGGAATAAACAGTTAGATAAGGTGAAATATTGAATGAAAAGACTTAAATCTATACAAAATTTAAGTATAGACTTAAATCTATACAAAAATTAGAGGAACAAGGTATAAAGATGAATTGGTTTTCATATGCGCAAATACATTCAAGGTATGATGAAGAGTCTAAAACAGAAGGTTTCTATGATAAACTGACTGATTTAGATAAGATTTTGACAGGTACTGATGAAAAGGTGATTAAAAATTGTATAGATATTTATTAGAAATTAAATTAGAAGAAGAACAAGTTAAATAAACAATGATTGCTTGGGGGAAGAATTTTGGATATGGGATTGATCTAGAGAAATGGCAAAAACTGTCATCTCAAAATTATAAAATGACAATGTCAACAGCATATAAAGAAAATTTGTATAAGATGTTTTACAGATGGCATTTTTCCCCGACAAGAATAGCAAGAATGTTCAAGAACAAATCGGAAAAATGTTGGAAATGTCATCAGACACCTGGCTCATATTACCATATGTGGTGGACTTGTGCGGATGCTAAAAAATATTGGACTAAAATCCACACGTGGTTGGAAAAAATGACAAAAAAGCATATAGATTTGAAACCAGAGATATTTTTATTGGGAATTTTACCTGAAATATATAGTAAAGAATTGAAACACCTGATTGTAAATGTATTAACAGCGGCTAGGATTGTATTTGCTAAAAACTGGAAAAATGAGAAAACACCATCACAGGAGGAAATCATTAAGAAAATATTGGAATGTGCTGAAATGAGTAGATTGACATTTGACATTAGAAAACAAGATGATAAACAATTTTATAAAATTTGGGATCTATTCTATCAATGGTTAGACAATAAAATATAGTAATGAAGTATGTAGATTCTTAGAAAATAATAAATATATAAAGATGTAGTCTTTTCTTATTATATCTACAAAATGATTTTAGGATAGCTTTGGGATGATAATATGAACCGTCATAAAACAAATTAAGTAACATATGATTATTTCATCAAACATGAATGAATAAAAGTATAGTCAAATGATTTATTAATAATGATATTAATGTATTTAATATTTGATTGAAAATATGAGAGTATATACAATGTAATTGTAATTGAAGACTACGAAATGGAAGCACAAAAAATTTGTACACCAACCGGCACACTGTATGTATATATATGGAAGATGGCTTGATGTTTTTATGTTTTGTTTGTCTATGTTCGTTTTAAAAGCCAATAAAAATTTAAAAAAAGAGGGTTGTGAAAATATTTACAGGCCCCTCACATCCTGAACATGAACTGTTTCAACTCCTACCCTCAAAACTACACTATAGAGCAGGGATCCCCAACCTTTTCGACGCCGCCGGTACCGGCGTCAACTGGGCGCCGCCATCTTTTTATGACGAAAAGGCGCTTCCGGTGAGCTTTCTACCCGGAAAAGCTCACCAGAAGCGCTTTTTACCAAAAAGATGGCGGCGCCCAGCAACCAGCGGCCCGGTAAGGGTTGTTCACATGTCTGCACCGGTCCGCGGACCGGCGGTTGGGGACCCTGCTATAGAGCACTGCACACCAGAACAACTAGACACAAGAATAGTTTTTCTCCAAACACCATCACTCTGCTAAAGAAATAATTACCTCAACACTTAATTATTTACAAAGTCTGCACTACTATTACTATTACTATTCATCTTCTCACCCTTCCTTTCACCCATCTCCTCCCACCTATACTGCATGAATGTAACTTTGTTGCTTATGATTTTTATTGACTGTTTACTAGTGTTAGGGATAACATTGTTTTACCCTAACTGTTTTGGGTAAAGATAATAAAATGATGAATCATGGTTTGTCAGATAAAGTGTATGTGACTTTAAGCTAAAGGAATGTAATTAAGGGTGCAGCTGTAAAAGTACTATATAAACAGCAAGGCACTCTCTGGCTTACTGATCCCTAATTACTGGCTGGCTTATTGAAGACTGCATTCTTGCTGGATCGGGGAGGAGAAGAAGTGTTGGATTACTTTGAAAATATTTCTCAACGGAGAGAAGATAAGTTTTGGACAGATTTATTATATGTGTACTGACACTGGCTATTCGACACGGACTTTGCAATTAGAGTATCCTCGACAAGACTTGACTGAATTTGGTATTTGACTAATGGACTGTTTATAATGACTATGCTATAATTCTTAAATGGAATAAATTATAATTTTGATAGCACAAGCTATCTCACCCATTTACCTGTCTTCCTATCTGACTTCGCTGCACGTTCTGTTTAGTTTGTTTTCCTTAACACCCGTTGGGGAATCCAGGCTTAACAACTAGTATAATTTGATTTGATTTGATTGCTTATTATTATGTTTTCTAATATGATTTGATTGCTTATTTGTAACCTTTGACTACTATTAAGTGTTATACTTATGATTCTTGATGAATTTTTTCTTTTTTTTTCTTTTTGTGAACACTGAGAGCATTTGCACCAAAACAAATTCCTTGTGTGTTTAAACACATTTGACCAATAAAGATTTCTATTATGTTCTGTTCTGTTCCATTCCGTTCTGTTCTGTTCTATATACTGATGAATTCATGGAGAATGGAACTCTGAAGACAAAGGAATTCAGTACTTAAGAAAGAAGAAAAATAAGTGTATGTGTGTTTTATTTAATTTAATTTAAAGAAAATAAACAAATATGTTTGAAATACATGATCCATTGATTATGAAGAAGTCTTACTTGGAAGTACAGAACAAAGTCATGGTAAAATAGCTGCCTTAACTTATAAAGGCCACTAAAGTCATCAATCCTCTATGTTTGTTCACAACTGAACAAAAGATACTGTTAAAATGCTTTATCATCTTGAGGTAGAATCTTTAATGTGGAAGCTGAAGACCCTGAAGATTCAGATTTTGTTTCAATCTACTACTATAGAAAAGGATTGAAAAAGGAAATAACACTGCAGGAAATAATACTTAAATGACCAGAAGCATGAATGGTATTTACAGAAGACATTTGTTTTCTGGGACAAGGTTATAAATTATCTGGACAATGGACTGCTGGTGTTATATCAACTTCATCTCACAAAGACTGGGGAACATGACAAGAAGGATGCCGAGAAGCTGGAAAGGGTATAAATAAAAGCAACCAGGATGGTGAGAGTATTGAGGTTTAGTCCTATGAAGAATAGATTAAAAACTGTGAATATTTAGCCTAACAAACATAAAGCTAAGGAATGACATGATAGCAGCCTTTAAATGCTTGAAGGGCTGTCAAAGAGAAAAAACTGAACTTATTCTTTGTAGTACCTGAGGGTATAGAAGAACAAATGGATGAAAGCTTTACAAAGACAGATCAAAAGTTGAAATAGAGAAAATTCCCTCAACAGGAGAATCATTAAGCAGTGGAACAGCCTGCATCCTAGAGTTATGGGTGTTTAATTACTGGACACTTTAATGGGACAATTTGAAGAATCCCTGGTCTTGATAAGAGTTTAGATTAAAACACTTCCCGTGTACTTTCCAACTCTATAATTCTATGACTCTAAATAAAAATCTAAGCTCAAGAATTATGTGCTACAGGAATAAGAGATAGAGTGATTATTTTGGAACCTTTTGTCATTAATTGAAAAATAAAAAAAAAAAGATTATTTCATTATGTTGAGGTAATTCGCCATTAGGAAATGAGCGTATACAGGGAGACATATTGAGAGAAGTATTTGAATAATACACACACAGCACACAGATACACTGTACAGTAAATGTAGGTTTTTACTTCCAGAAACGTTAAGCAAAGTTCAAACAAGCAGTCCAAAGTCATTCACAGGTTGAATCAGTTAGTTTTCAGTCCAGGGATAATCCAATAACAAAGTCCAGTGTCAAAAACAGTTCAGTAACAGATTTACATCAAATCCAAGAATAGCAGTCAAGTAGGAGGAACGGCAAAACTCACCAACAGAAGGAAACAGAGACTGACTCACACTCTCTTCTGAGACTAAGATGAAACAACCCAGGTTTCTGGCTCCATCTTATGGCCGTTTGAGAAACCACACCCAATTACACTTTTGCATTTTCTTAAAGATACAGTATTAAAATGTCTATCCTGGTTTATATATTTCCAACCCAAATCACTGTTAGGTGACTTACATTCCTAATATTCTCCCCTTTTGGGTAGGACAATATATACAACCTTACATTCTAAGTTCATAATCTTCACAGCAAGCTTTATGCTTTGTAGAGCCTTGGGCCTTTGTAAAATGATCTACTATATTGTTTTCTGACATACAATATTCCAGTGTAATCATTTTACTTTGCACACATTGTCTCACATTTAAATATCTTAAATCTGTGTGTTTTGTTCCTCTTTTAACAGCAATACTTGAAGCCATCTGTATTGCTGATTGGTTGTCTTCATAAATAACAATAGAATGTGTTACATCAATTCCTATATCAATTAATAGTTGCTTATACAAAACTAAATCTTTACATAATAAAGACAAACATGAGAATTCAGCCTCCATTGTTGACAAACATAGATGTTTCTGTCTAATAGACCTCCATCCAATCAATGCTTTTCCCAATAATACTACAGTACCCGATGTAGATTTTCGTGTATTTATGTCTGTAGCAAAACTTGCATCAGCATATGCAGTTAAACTCAGTTCATCTTTAGGCTCCAAATACAATGCATAATGCATTGTTTGTTTCAGATATCTTAACACACGTTTAGCAGCTTGCCAGTGCCTTTCAGTCGGCTCAGCATTAAACTTCACTAATCGATTAACACTGTATGCAATATGGTTTTGACCAATTACTGAGATAAGATAAACTACTAATCAAGGAATGATAAATGTTCTTATCAAAAATAGGACTTTGAATATCACTATGGCTAAACTCCTGGCTTATTGGTGTCTTAGCCAGCTTGCAAAGTTCCATTTTATAACTTTTTAGTAATTGGTTAATTTTATCTGCCTGTGAGATCTTGTATCCTCTCCTAGTTCTATCTATCTTTAAACCAAGATATTGTTTGATTTCTCCTAACTGTTTTATCTTAAATTTCTTCTCTAACAGTGACATTATTTTAGTAGCTTCTTGTTCAGTTTTGGTGATTAATGCTATGTCATCAGTAAATAATAGCAACAATGAAATTACACCATTATTTTCCCTTTTAAACAAACATGGATCAGCCATGCCAGCTACAAAACCTATCTTAGTAAATTCTTTAGCTATACATTGGTTCCACTCATATCCTGATTGCTTCAAGCCATAAAGACTCTTTTTCAATCTCCAGCAATCAGTTGTATTATCAGTTTTGATACCTAAAGGTTTCTTTAAATATATAGTGTGTTGCAACGGTGCATGCAGATATGCCGTCTCTACATCCAAATGCTTTACAATGTATTTCTCCTTAGCTGCCCACACTAATGCTGCCCTTAATGTAGTAGCCTTCAGACTAGGTGAATCATAGTCATTTGCTGTCTGATTGAACCCTTGTGCTACTAACCTGGCTTTATGGGTAACAGTCCCATCTATACCTGTCTTTAGCTTATAAATCCATTTACATCCTATGGCATGTTTACCTGGTGGTAACCTAACATTTTCGTATACGTCCAGTCTTTTTAATGATTCCAGTTCCTTATCCATTGCTTTCTGCCAAACAGCCTGATCCTTAGCAGGATACAGTTTTAGTTCACTATAGTAACTTGGAATTGTATTTACTTGGCATACAACACTAGCCTGATATCTATCAGGTGGTCATGTTACTCGGGTTAAACATCTTGGTAATACAGGGCTAACTGGTGGACTTTCCTATGCCACCTGCTCCTGTTCTTCTACCTCCTCCTGTGCCTGTTCTACTACTTCCTCCTGTGCTTCCACTTTAATGGCTATTTGTGGTTTACTTATTTTATCTTTAGGGACTATTTGGGTGTCAATAATAATATCATTACTGGATTCCTGTTCCAGTTTATCCCACCCAACGTGCTCAAGAAATTTTGCATTAGCACTACAATAAACATGAGCTGTGCCTTGATCCCAAAATCTAAATGATCTATGGTTGGCCTCGTAACCTACAAAAAATAACTTCTTAGCTCCATGTTGCCCTTTCAGTCTTACTTGTGAGGGAATATGCACCCATGCTGGAGCTCCAAATGTGTATAGTAACTTAAATTTGGTTTTCTTCCATGCCAATGAGTGAATGGCAATTCTCCAGTTGTTGTGTTAACTACATTGTTCAACACATGGTTACTACACATTATGGCTTCACCCCACAGTGTTTCAGGCAAACCTGAATCAGATAATATAGTACGAGCCATGGCTTGTAATGTTTGCCCTCTTTGTTCTACAAACGAGTTATGTTGTGGTCTGTAAGGTGCAGAACATTTATGCTCAACACCAGCCAATTTCAGCATTGTTTGGAATCTTTTGTTAACAAAGTCAGTCCCATTATCAGTAACTAAAGTAATTACTTTACTCCTCATTTTTCTCTCAGCAAATCTTAGCCAGTTAAAGAAATGTTGGAATGTTTCTGTTTTGTTTTTCATAAGATAGCAGAAACCGTATCATGAGTAATGGTCCATAATACTCAATATATAGCAGGCACCTCCTAAACTAGGTTTCTTAGGACCAATTATGTCAGCAAAAACAACCTCTAAAGGTTCTTTGGTCTTAAACCCATTTAGTCTGTTTGCAGGAGTAACCTTACTCTTCTCTTGGCTACAAGCATTACAGTTTAAATACTTGCTACAGGGTTTCAATTTTACTCCCTCTGACAATTCAACAGTTTCTTTGAGCATTTTGAAATTAATGTGCCCTAGACATCTATGCAGTAAATGTATACATTCATCATGTGGCTTAACATTGTTATAAACTGAGTTAGCCATCTTCAACTGGTCATCATGTATCACATATAAATCATTTTCTAAAGTAGCAGTAACACTTTTACCCTCTTTCTCTATTATACAGTTATCTCCCCTAAAGGTTACTACATAACCAAGATTAACTAAAACCCTTACTGATAATAAATTAAATTTCAGTTTAGGTACATATAACATAGTTAAATGTTCGTTTATACAAGAACAATATGCAGTACCTTGACCATATGCGTTTATCTTCCATCCATTTGCCAATGATACATGTTGCTTACTCGTAGACATCTTTACAAACCTTTTTCTATCTTTAGTAATGCATTGTGATGCTCCACTATCAACAACCCTCAAATCATGGTTTACAGTTTAATTGCTAGGCATAGCTAAACTAACATTCTTCTTGGCCTTCTGGTGTTTGCCAGTATTCTGTTGTTTTCCCTTCTTACAGAATCTAGCTATATGTCCCCTAGCCCCACAAGAAAATCATTTCCTAACAGTATAGGCAGTTGAACACAAATCCTCTTCTTGTGGTTGTTCCTTCCTCAGTTGGTTCCTATCCAGCCATCTTCTTGCTTCTTCTAATGAGCTTCCAGTTATTTCAATCAATGTCAGTTTATCTCTGGGCAGGACTTCCAGTGAAGATACGTAATCATCATAACTTTCATCCAACGAGGAAAGAATGATGTAAACTTGATGCAGCTCTGAAAATATCAGTTCCTTTTCATGTAGCTCTTGAAAAGTTCTTTTCATAAAGTTTAAATGAGCTAACATATCTCCACCTTTCAGAAGACGTGCTCTAAACAGTTTATGTGTAAGATGTATGTATGCACCTACACTGTCATGAACATAAATCCTCTTCAAATTCCCCCAACACCTAGCAGCAGACTCTTCTCCATGAATATGGACTAGCTGCTGGTCACTCAGTGTTAGTCCAATTATACAAAGAGCTCGTTCATTGTTTTCTTTAAAGTCAGCAAGTTTCTTGGCATCGTCCTCATTATTTGGATCCCAAGTATTTACATCCGGTGGATCTTGAACTACATTCCATAAACCTTCTCTACGCAGAAGTAGACTGCACTTCATAGACCAGGAAACATAGTTAGTTCCATCCAACCGGGTTATCAGTGATAGACTTGTTGAAGTGACTTGTGCCATCTTTACCAGGATAGTAAACCACAATTAAACAGTAAACAGCTGTCTGTATACAGTTCTGTGCATTCACACTAACTCTCAGTTATCTGAGCCTTGTATGGCCTGGGCCCATAACCAGTGTTGAGGCAATTTCCTGTTAGGAGAATGAGCGTATACAGGGAGACATATTGAGAGAAGTGTTTGAATAATACACACAGCACACAGATACACTTTACAGTAAATGTAGGTTTTTACTTCCAGAAACGTTAAGCAAAGTTCAAACAAGCAGTCCAAAGTCATTCACAGGTTAAATCAGTCAGTTTTCAGTCCAGGGATAATCCAATAACAAAGTCCAGTGTCAAAAACAGTTCAGTAACAGACTTACATCAAATCCAAGAATAGCAGTCAAGTAGGAGGAACGGCAAAACTCTCCAACAGAAGGAAACAGAGACTGACTCACACTCTCTTCTGAGACTAAGACTAAACAACCCAGGTTTCTGGCTCCATCTTATGGCCGTCTGAGAAACCACACCCAATTACACTTTTGCATTTTCTTAAAGATACAGTATTAAAATGTCTATCCTGGTTTATATATTTCCAACCCAAATCACTGTTAGGTGACTTACATTCCTAACACATTATATTATTGAGATTTCTGATGCTCAGAATATAGAAAGTTATAATTGCTGGAGCATAGAAATTAAACATCAGGAATTTGAATTGTTATTGAATAGGGAATATCATTTAATAGACATAACTTAGATCTGGCTAGAATATAGGAATTGAAGGATGTTGAAAAGAAACAAAAGAAGTTGGTTTGCTAAACATATCTACATCTGTACAAAATTAAAATAGAATGAAGCTGGTGGTTCAGTTGAAATTATCTGGATTAAAATTAATAATATTAATATCAATCACTTTAGTAAGACTTTGGCAAAATTGATACTTAACTTTATTAGGCTTTAGTCTTCTATCAGTCCTGACAGTATTGAGTAACTTTCATCCATTCTCCAATCTTTCTAGAGAGCTCTAGCCCTAACCTCTTGCTGTGTAGGCTATCTCAGGGCTTTGGTTTCTCACTGTTCCTCTTTAATATGTACATGAAACTACTAAGGGAAGATCATACACTGACAAAGGGTGTAGTAACTATCAGTAAACTAAAGATACCCAGATTTTCATCTCCATCCCTGGTCTGCTAGGCAATGCATACTTCATAATCCCTCTCTTGTAGATGCTTATATTGCAGAAACATTCCTGGGGAGTCAAAGGATAGCAAATAATAAATGAAGCATTGCACTATGACAGTGCAAGCTCTTCCACTTTTCTATATTCATTGTTATACTGTAATGTATATACAAGTGAGAGAAGATATTGTGATACAATGCTGCTTTTATCATTTTATTCAAAGCATCAGATACTTGATTGAGTGACATATATTGTGGGATACCAAAGAGTATGAATCTGAAGATGGTCCTCTTCATTTCGTCTTCATTAAGGTTTGAAAGAAAAATGTGTTAATGCATAACTTGGGAGGGGCATTTTTTTTTTTTGTTACTGTGGTATGGGATTATTCAAAAAAAGAAATAAAGAAAAAGAAAAGAGAAGGAAAAAAGAAAAGGAAAGAAAAAAGAAAAAAGCAACATCATCCAGAAAAATAAGTATGATGAAAGGGATGTTACCAAAATATGAGGACAGGAAAGGGAAGGGATAAAGACTGAAAAAGAAAAGTCTTCATTGAGAAGGAAGATGAAAAGATAGAAGGAAGGGAGGGAGGGAAGGAAGGAGGGAGGGAGGGAGGAAGAATGTAATTGGTAAAGGAAAAAAGTTAGAAGTTGGCAACCTTAAATTTCCATGCTTACATATTTCTATTTCTGTGTACCATTCAACTATGACTAAATTTTAAAGCAGCACAATTTAAGAGATTAATAGAAAATGAAACAAGTGCAAAAAAAGGTGAAAAGATGAACAGCAGTTTTTCCCTACTGGTGAGTGGAAGTGTTATCTATTCATCAACAAAAACATTACTGTGGCATTTGATGTGCTGTCCCCATTGTCAATTCATATTCTTTTCTGTTACCTTTATTTTAAATCCCTACAACTACCCAAAGTAAAAGGTAAAAATACCTTATATATTTGGTATATATATATACCAAATATATTTGAATCAGCCCTTGGGAAAAGAAAGGGAAGAACACAATTTTAATAGTGGCACAGATAAAGATGACATAAGCCTATCTCATTTATGGACTGGGTAAAAATAAAGGGAATATGATTCATGAAAGTTGTTGCCATACCATGTTTGTGTTATGGTGTCAATCTTCAGAATAGGTAGAGCAATAAAAAGTAATTGCTCTAATAAATAAATAGTTGTTTAGAATTCAGACTTATATTCATTAACACAAGAAACTTCACAGCAAACAACATTATCAAATAAAAGATATATAGAGAGGTCAAATAGATATATGGATAGACAAACAGACATGAGACTGCAACACATATTAAAGAGGTGCTGAAGGTTGATGACCTGTGCACCACATAATTTAAAGGAGGAGGAGGAAAAGCTGTCTCCAAATGAAAGAATTAAAAAGATTAATTAAACATACGAATAGGGCATATGCTAGAGGGAAGGCAGCAAGTTGCAAGTATTTAAGAACTACCTGCACATTCTGTCAGGTATTTTAAAGGGAAATGGTTTATGCAGTCATATTTTCATGTTTATGAGTTAGTAATTACACATTCTGAATCATTGCAAAGTGAATTAAAATGCAGTATTTAAACTACCATGAATTTCTCTCTTGTACACCAGGTGTTTGGCAGTTGCTTAAGGACTCTTTTGATATGTATTAGAGAGCTTTAAATATGACACATCTGTGAATCTCTTTTAAAATACACATTCTAGTAGGTTTTTATTACCTGTTTTACAAACACCACAATTACATGTTAAGATTGATAAAAAAAATATCACAACTGTCTCAGGCTGTTAAATAACACGCTCCACATCAACAGATTCAAAGTTACACATTAAATGTGGAAGATACAGTATGTAACCTTGTTCTGTTGAGGAGCATCAGCATGTGGCATTGTTCTTAGGGTCTGATATTATCTAATAAAATTAATCCAGGCTCAAAGATCATGAACAGCCTCCCCAATAACAGTGTATGTGTTTGTGTATAACTAACTAAATAGAAACGGTGTGTTCAATAATGAAATTATTAAGACCAGGAAGATGGGGCAAGATTAAAATCTAATAATTTGTTTTGTTATCTGTTAACTGAAATTTTATTACTTTCAGTAAGACTTCCAGTTTTTTTGGATGATTCTGCAAAAAATGCAGAACACATGGCTCTGAAATTTCTTGCTACAAAGGACGGTATGTTATCAGGTTGTGTTCTAAATGCAACATAATTTTCATTTAAAAAACAAACAGGAGCCTTTATTTAAATTTCTTAAGCATCATTGTTCAGCTATTTTAATATATATATATATATATATATATATATATATATATATATATATATATATATATATATATATATATATATATGTATATATATATATATATATATATATATATATATATATATCTTTGATTCGGTTTTCTCCCGCGTAAGATTCAAAGTATCTAGGCAACGTTTCGTGAGGTCCCACTCGCCATCTTCAGGCTGGTGCTTTCGGCTTAGTGCCAGTGCAAGCAGTGTGTGACCGGAGCTGCCATCTCTTATATACAAGTGGTGGGGGTGGTGTGCTGGGCTGGTTGGCTGTGCTGCAGCCTCTTGATTGGTTGATGGAGTTGATGTTGGTATGATGTTGCCTAGATACTTTGAATCTACGGGAGAAAACCCAATAACCAAAGATCCACATACAAATACCGAGAACCTCAGAAAAATCTATAACTTTTTAAATTAATGTTTAATTCCAAAGAAATAGCTGATCTGAGTAAAAGGATTCTATTCAGGTATCAGAATGATCTGTTTGCTTTAAAGTACTTTATCTGAAAATTCTAGTGGTCCTGCTCTAGAGTACAATATATAACCTATAGTGTGGTCTATAATATATTGTCATCTCAAAACAGGAGTTTGATCACTATTGTGATGTAAAGCATGTTTCTTTCCTTTAGAGGAATTTTTCCCCCTCTAGGCAGTTTAAGCATCTAAGCACTGCTATAATTTGTACTAACCAAGGTGGAACAGAGCCATTGTGTTGGAAATCAGGCAAAATTTAAGCAAGCATCCCAAAATGGTCGTGAACAAAAGTTCACATCAGAGCTTGTATGTGGTAAGAACACTGCCCAAGGGGTTCCTCTTGCTCTTGACACAGAACAACATCAGAGTTAAGAACGTGCCAGCTTTCTTTAATGAAAATCTCATGTTCTGTCACAAAGGCTTGCTTACTTCAATATAATACCAGTTCTTTTCTGCTCCAGGCACAGTTCCATATAACTTTATGGGACACTAAGCGAGTTAAATCATTACAATGATGAAAGGAGCAATGAAGCTTCTAGCTAGAAGGCAAAGAAATGGCTGTTGGAAGTTGTACACTAGAAACCAAGTTGTAGCACAGTGGTACTGGGAATTGTGCTCCTGGAAGCACTTGTTCTTTTGATGTAGAGTTGTGCAAATTGTAACTTCAGAAAATATGCCTGAAAAATAGAGACCTGACTCAAAGGCAGAATTTGTCTGGTTGCAAGGATAAAGGATTAAATCATTCTTTACAAACACCCTTTGCCTACAGCCAGAATCAGATGTTATAAATTCAAACATGGCAATTCTTACTTTGTGGAAATAAAGTTCTAGATTATAATGAAGGAAGTCCCACATTCTGCCGTTCCTCCCATTCAAGTCTATAACAACCATAATAAAGATTTGATTTATTATTACTGCTATCTTTAATATGTGTTCCTAGCATCCTATAATCAGAAATACTGTCTTTCCCTGAAAATATGACCTACCCTGAAAACAAGCCCTAGCCTTATTTTCACATCTGTGCCTAATATAAGTTCTACTCTCTAGATAAGCCCCCACCCACCATCTGATTGTGTGGAGCGAAGGACAGGTATAAAAATCAAACAAGGGTGGAGGTGGGAGGTTGGAGGTGCCCCATGCATCCCACACCTGCATACATTAAAACCTCCACAGCCAAGCCTCCCATACCCTGACATCTGTCAAGCCACTGCTTGATTTATGACTGCTTGGAGCAAGACATTGTGAGGCTCATCACACTGGTGAAGCCACTCAATGCACCATGCAGCATCCTGTCACAAGCAGCTTCACCAGTGCGACAAGCCTCATGATGTCATTCCAAGAGCATCTCCACCAGCATGATGAGCCTTGCAGCATTCTGCTGAAACCAACTCCACCAGCAGGACAAGACCTGAGCGCCAATGTCCCAGCAGCAGCAGGGCCTGCAGGCAGGGAGGGTAGAGGCCAGGGCACCCTGAAAGCTTGGCCTGTTGCAGCCACAGGCAAGTAAATGGTGAGACAGGTGGCTGGGCTGGCAATAGCAGTTCTCCCACTCCCATTGACCCGCATGCTTGCTGCCTCCTGCACATCCAAAAAAAAAAAAAAAAAAAAGATATCCCTGAAATTAAGCCTAGGTGCTTATTTTGGGGCCCAAAAGAAAAGAAGACCAGGTTTTATTTTTGCAAAAACACAGTATTATTTTGCTGATGAGGTTGGGCAAACAAAATGATCGTGTAGACAGGCACTTTCTATAAATGCTATAATATATTAGTTATCAAATTTTGGAAGCTATAGCATATTCTTTGCAATGCCTAAAAAGATAAAATAAATTTGATTATAAATGCTTTAATTTAGGAATTCTCAGCTACAGTCACTGGCCAGATATTTATATTAAAACTACATTAAAACAACAGGAACTGCACCCCAAAAAGTAAGAAGTAATACTAAGACAACATTATATTTAATGTGATTAATTTAAGGTGTTAAACAATTTGGAAGTTGCTGGTGTCAACACCCAAAGCTTTCAGTTTTTACATGAGTCCCTGGGGTCTTAGGTTATCTACATTCTGATTATTCTGTAATTAGCTCTTTTGTATATAAGCTTATATAAACACATTATTTTAGTTACCAAGCACAGTCTTACTGAGAGTGTATAAAATTAAATGTACTTTCTTGGCTTTCCACATAACAGATATGCATCCTAGCCAGGACGCTAATGGAAAACAGAGCTTTTTTGAAGCTATATGTTTCCTGCATTCATCCCATTTTTCTTGTGTGCCTTTATACAGTCTGGAATTAAGTGGCGGCTGATTAGGGATATTGATAGCACAATCTTAGCTGTGATGGGTGGTGGTAGAACAATGGCAATCCTTCTCATTGTCTGAAAGTTCGGGAAAAAGAAGTACGGATCTATCATTTGGGCTTGACAGACCATATATTGCTGGCTACAGAGATAGGATGGAGCTGTGAAATGTTCCCATTTTCTAGTATTATGTTGAAGGTATCAATGTGGCTAGCTGGTTTAGTCTGAAGCTTACTGCTATGATGAAATTACTTGAGGAGAAATAGATGGAAACATATTGCAAAATATGCCTATCTACTGTATATTAATCCTACTGCTATTAGTGTGTCTCTGTGTGAGTGAATGTTTATCAGTTATATTACCTGTGTTTTCTTACATGAGAAGAGACATTCATTATCAAAATAATTCAAATTCTTTACAGAGTGGCATTGGATTTGATTATTTATTAATTTTATCTCATTCTATAGTCCTTTTATGGATTGGTGTCTGTTTTTGAAAAATATTTTAAGAGTCATTCATAGTAATTAAAATGAGATCTAAAATTATTTCCAGAAAAAAAGTCCCCCCCCCCAATCTTAGCACCTTATCTTTTCCTCCCTCCTCCAAAGTATTCTTTCTTTATTTGACTTAGTTTGTTCTCAGTGCAATCAGGGTGCTATTCATAGTTTTCTGTTCTTATCTTTCTAAGCTTTTTACCAGTGTAGGCAGTTTGCAAATGGAGGGCTGCATGTATCCATGAACCTATTTCCTGTAAGGGCTGAAGCTAGCTGTCAGCTTTGAAATTCAGCTGCCACATTTAATTGGAATTGAAAAGTTCAAGGTTATACTTTTTGGATACCTTACATTTATTTCCCAGAGTGTACTTTTATTTTTGAAGGGGCTTGGCTGATACCCCGGAATTCTTTTCCCAGAGATGGAAAAAGATCAACAATCAGCCGAAGTTGGAGATGTGCAGGAGGAAGCATGTGGGGACCCTCCCTCCGGTGCATTAACTGGATCTGCTAGGCCTTATTTGGAGGAGATGATGGATGCTTTCAGAATGGCTGTAGGAGAAAGAGATTTGGGAGCTATACCAAAGGGTTTCAACTCAAGAAGTAATTATAACCCAGATGTAACCCAGCTGTCTGAAGAGAAATCTTTTTCAAGCCCCAGGCATATTGCTATTCTGTCAGATTGGAGGGAGGAGACTACACAGATGCCACTTGGAGGAAGCCAGAAAGACACATCAACTGACAGAGGTATGTTGCAGCCCCCGAGGCAATCCCCTCATTTTCCAGAAGGAATTTTGCCCCCTGCAGAGAGTATCCCTCCCAGGGTGGTGACTTTATCCAGGCCAGGGGTGGATTCAATGCCAATGGCAGCCAGCACCAACACAGCCCTGATCTGAAGGGGGGTTGCCCAGACAGCAGCCACTTCCCCTCCACCTGACCAGGGAACCAGGCCACACCCATCTTCCTCCTGGCAACCACAAATGCAGCCCCAACCAGCCGTGAGGCCACAGGGACCCCTATTCCAGAGAGGCACCACTCATCCAGGATTCAGGGGGCCTACCTAGTCTATGTACACCACCAAATTAAGCTTGTTATTGGCTTATATCAAAGTATCATTTTCTTAAAATAAGATACATTTAAACATCTTTGCTGCATGACTAGAAGATCAGTATAGAGTTCATGATCAATAATACCCAAACTGAACATTACAGTGACAGTATTAACAGATTTCAAGGATTTGAAATTAGCTGTCTTTTCTACTAATATCAATATCATCCCTGAAACTAAAACAAGATGGAATCCGTGCAAATCAGTCATTCTATTGTCAAACTGTTATAACTGCCCCAAGCCTGTAGCAAGACTGAGTTTAGAACTTTGGGATATCACCTCTAAAAATAATATGAAATATATCTGATATTTTTAAACATGTAGATGGATATAATAACATTTAGTGGGTATGTCTACTATCATTAAGCTACAGGACTGTCAAATATAATGCACAAGGTGTATAAAACAAATGATACTCCAAGTGAAAAAAAGAGATATCATTTAACAGAAAAATATATAATTAAATATGAAAATTAATATTTTGTGTTCAATATTCAGGTTTAGCAATATAATGCAAAACGTAGGGGTATTTTTGTTCTTTTTAGATTTGTTAGATTTAAAAATGCTAGATTAAAAATAGTTGGGTATTGAATAATATTAAAATATGGAATTATAACATCTTTTATAATGACTTTTCTTAGAGTCTACAAAAATTAAATGACTAACTAGATCTATTAATAAAGCAAAGCAGTTATAAAATTGAATGAATGTAACTAATGCTGAAATGAACCATTTGGATAAAGCACACTTGCATATTTTTATTATAAAAAATGAAGACATAAATAAACAAAGAAGCAAGCAATTCTACCCTGTGTATGGTATAATAAAATAGCTGTTATATTAATTCCTACAAAATTCAACAAAATGCCTATACTTAAGCCTATTTAATATAGTGAAGAAATTAATGAAATCCAGCTGTTATTATTTGAAGAATTATTGCCCAGCTGGATTTGCATTAGATTGAATGACATTCTGTAAATGTTGAATTTATGTAGATTTATAAGTAAATCTATAGAAAGATATTATCTTAAGTATGTGTGCGCGTGCGTGTGTGTGTGCGTGTGTGTGTGTGTGTGTGTAAATGTAGGGGAACATGTTATACACCAGAAGCATATAATCTGGTAGTTAAATATTTGGGGAAGATATTAACGTAATATTGACCTGGTCCATAGATTATTCTTTTTTAAAAAAAGGAAAAGCAATTTTATTTAATTATTTTTTTTAAGAAAGGACAAAATATAATTAACAAAAATAGAAAAAGACTAAAAAGAGGGGAGAAAAAAAGAAATGTTAAAAATAATAACTACATTACAGGTACAAATAACACAAGAGCACACAATAGATACAAACTCAAGGTTAACCACACCAAACTTGATTGCAGGAAATACGACTTCAGCAACAGAGTGGTCAATGTCTGGAATACTCTACCTGACTCTGTGGTTTCTTCCCCAAACCCCAAAAACTTTAACCTTAGACTGTCTACTAATGACCTCACCCCTTTCCTAAGAGGTCTGTAGGGGGCGTGCCTAAGCGCACCAATGTGGCTACCGTCCCTGTCTTATTGTTTCTTTTGTTTTTCTTATATGTACCCATTTCATGTATTCATAACTATGTATATACTTATACCTATTATCTTGTAAGCAATTGACAAATCAAAATAAATAAATAAATAAATAAAATAGATAATAATATACAAACCAAAAAATCCAAAAATATCTTCCCAAAACTATATAGCATTAGCACTTAGACTTATATGCTCTTTCATAATGCTTTACAACTCTCTCTAAGTGGTTTACAGAGTTAGTGTATTGTCCCCAACAATCTCGGTCCTCATTTTACCCACCTCGGAAGGATGGAAGGCTGAGTCAACCTTGAACTGCTGACAGTCAGCAGAATTAGTCTGCAATACTGCAATTTAACCACTACACCACCATGACTCTTAGTACAGCAAAATAACCACTTATTCTAAATTTAAGCATAAATCTTACAAATATGCAAAGCATATATCTCTAATAATAGCAATGAAACATACATTTATATAACAAATCTAATTATCAAATCCTAAAACCAGAACTTCATTTTTATATTTTTCAAGCAAAGTCCAAGCGTGGTCTCCATGTAGAATTAAAGTTAGATAAAAGTTTAACTTTCATCAAAATCTCTGCCAGTTCCATCTCTGCCAGTGCCATCTCTGCCAGTTCCATCTCTGCCAGTTCCATTAGTTTCACAATTATCTCTTCATTTGTTAGCATTTGTATATATTTCTATTTGTGTGCATATAAATGTCTCACCAATGTTGTCATAAATAAGACGAAGTCCCATGTTTTCTTTGAATTTGCTTATCCAGCTTCTTGTTTTATTTTTTACCTACATTTTTAATATTTTCTATATCAAGCCACATATCTGATCCTTAAAACTCTTGGCCTTCTTACATGTCCACCAAATGTAGTAAGAAACACCTTCATCTTGATTACATTTTCAACACTTATTTGATATTTCCTTACACATTTTTTGACAATTTCTCAGGAGTTAAATACCAACAATGTATCACTTCTTAACAAAATTATTTCAAATTACAACCCAGTGAAAATTTCAATCCTTAGTTCACATATTTTCCCATTGTTCCAGAATGGGAAAATACTATTATATACAAAAATAATTGCCCATTTGATACCTTAATTAAAAATTGAACTGAAAATAATAATTTAATAATTGTACATCTTCTTTAGGTAATGAAACATTGACTTGTAAATCCAGTACATCTTGCTCCATAGCCTTCTCCTTGCTTGGCACCTTTAATTCCACATTCAGATTCCAAATTTATCTATTATATATTCTTCTTTTTCTGTAGCTTCATTAACATACTGTCCATTATGATATCAAATGATTTCAAAGACCAATAATCAAATATATCCATAATTTTTTTTTTTTGCTTCATTCAGGACAAACTTATAATTATTATGCCTCAGTGGCGCAGTGTTTAGAGTGCAGTACTGCAAGATACTCCTACTGCAATTTGGCAGATCGAATCCCACCAGGCTCAAGTTTTACTCAGCCTTACATCCTCCTGTGGTGGGTAAAATGAAGACCCAAATTGTTGGGGGCAATATGCTAATTCTGTAAACTGCTTTGAGAGGGCAGTAAAGCACTATAAAGCGGTATATAAGTCTAAGTGCTATTGCTATTCTCCAGTTCCCATTTGTATCAAACTTTATCTTAAAGGCCCGTTATTATGTTTTTGCTTTAAAAAAAATGCCATTTTTCACAGGAATGATTTTTCTAATTAACACAAACTTATTATAGTCCCAAATCCATCTGGACCATGAATTCAGCATTTCTTTTCAAAAATCAATACTCTGAGCACAGTTTTGCTATTTAATCCAAAAACTCTATTTAAAAATTCTTTCTCCAAGGAGAAGGTGATTCATCTCATGAATATTGTTTAGCTTGTATTATCAAGAGTTTTAATATTTTCAAGTCAATAAAGTAGCAAGTCTAAACTGATTAAGAAGTGAAGCTGAATTGAGCATTATACATACATACACACATATACTTATACATATACATACATACATACATACATACATACATACATACATACATATATACATACATATACACATACATACATACATACATACATACATACATACATACATACATACATACATGTAGATATATAGATACACACACAAAGATTCTTGTGATCCATTCATAGGAAGTGCCTACAGAGTACACATGAGCTATCTCAAAAGATATCTCCTTACTTTCAGCAGCCCTGATCCTTCATCCAGCACCAAACAATGTCCTACTTAAAAAGTGATATCTAGCTTGCCACAGCTTTTATCTAGAATTCTCTCCCAAATCTGCCTTTTGGAACATTATTTCTGCTTGAGGATGCAATAGTGGAATGAAACATTTGAGCTGGCGGTGTTACATGAATTGTGCTATTTAGCAGATTTAAGTTTTAAACTGTTTTATTTTTTTTTCTTGGTTTTTATTTTAATTATTTAACTGCTTAGTGTTTTTTGTTTTTAATTGTATAAACTTCCCAGAGTCAAATATGTGATATGGGCAACTATAAAAATTCTAAATTACTAACTACATAAACCTATATTTATCAATTGGAATTAAAATAGGATGCAAAGCTGTGAAAATACTGCATGAATGTTAGATAGGAAATAAAGTATAATTACAACTCAATTATACAACATAATTATTCTATTTACAATTTTACACCACAAAGAAAAACAAAACAACATAGAGATATATTAATCATTGAGTCACAGGAAAAGTAATTGTTAAAAAAGTGAAATCCAAATAACCGTAAATGTAAATATATGATAAGTTAACAAGAAAGAAAGGAAGCAAGGGAGAGAGGGACACAATGGATGCAAAAGATGAATTTGTGCAAATGCTTTCCCACCCATTGCAAGAATCAAAGAGAGCCTGATTGTGCATCAGTACTTTTTGAGGAAATGTGATCCCATGTATGACTAAGGAGAAAATGCTTCCAGAAGTGAGTGGCCCAAAATACACATCTATTCAGTTTGAACTCAGGCAGAGAGAGTGAGCGGAAGAAATACCAGAAATAATTCCATCAAACACTAGAGTCTCACACTGGGTAAAGTACCATCAGGATACTACTGATACCAAGCTATATATATTTGTCCCTGAGGGGACAATTGAGGTTCTTTCTTGATATCTGAACAGTGTAAGTTGGATGGGGAACAACAAACAAGTTTTAGGTGAATGCTGCAGCCAGTTGCATAGGCTGCCAGTTTGCTTCCAGGCCCAAGCACACTACAGTTGATGATCTTTAAAGCCTTCCATGGCATGAGGCCAGATTATCTGAAGGACTGCCTCACCCCATTTACATCTACCCATCCCACCAGATCTGTCAGGAAGGGCATGCTGAAACCCTTATTAGTCAAAGAATTTGTTTGGCAGGCCCCCAAAGGATAGCATTTTCTTGTGTTGACCTGCTTTCTGGTATATCATTACTGCTGGTGAGGTTGGCACCAACCATGCTGGTCTTCTGAAAGCCCTCAAAACTTGGTTTTGCCTGAGGATTCTATGGAAATATAAAACCCATAATATGGTTGCCCTATTTTTGTTATTATAGTTTTAATTGTTTTTATCTGCTTTAATTGATAAACTATATTGATTAACTTTTGTTTTAATTGTGTATACTACCTAGACTCATATGCAAATGAGATAAACTACCTAAATTGTCATAAACAAACAAACAAACAAACTTCACACAGTAACCTACGAAATAGTACCTGTGTATGTGAGACATTCCTAACTTGCTAGAAGTGGCTTGATGTTTCCTGTTTAATCTTGTTTACCTATGAATTAGAATAACGTCTAATAATCAGATTTTATTCCTTTTAACTTCTTTAAAGAATATTGAAAAATGAAAGAACAAGAAAATAATTCTGAATCTTTTTCCCTACACACAACACACTCCTCACCCTATTAGCAGAATGTTAATTTCAACTTGCTATGTAACCTCCTTTTTGTTGGCAGTTCTCATTATGTATTTTTGTAGAGGTTCCAGAATCTTTATATAAAGGTCTGTTACCCGCTCATTTCTTGACAGGTTTTAGCTTATAATTCAGTTGTTCTGCTTGTAGGACTGTCCCTTATTTGAAGTTCTCAGCTAAATAATTTATGAGCACAATTTCAAGCAAGTCATGTTATATTTTAATTAAAAATGATAAACCACAGATCTGCATCCCTATCTGCTACATTAAGCTGTAAGTGAAGGGCTGTGTCAAGCATCCTAGAAGGCTGAACCCACTGAACTAAGGAAGAGAAACATAAATTTCTGTCTTTTGAAAAAAGAGAAATTGTTATTCACGGTCAAAATCTTTTATTCTCATTTTTTTATCACGGTTTCATTTGCATCTAAAGGAGAAAGACCTTTATCACCTGATAATTACTATAAACTGTTTTTAAACAGAATATCCTTCCTCTGTTTATGAGATTAGGACTTGGTGAGCAAGACTAATGACAGCATGCCAGTAGTGACCTTCATCTGCAAAATGAATCATACAGGGCCACAACATGATAAACCTATGTAATTTATTAGATGCACTTATATTATTTTTTTTAGAAATAGAAAATATACTGTAGATCCTGGTTAGGAAAGTTTATTTAGTCTTATTTAAAAAAAATAAGCCTTTATTATTTAGTATTACATAGCATCAAAAAATAAATCCAGAAATAGAAAAAATCCTTGAATGAAGTTTAGCTTTTGAAAAAGTTTTTCATGCATAAATAATTATTTCAAATGAAATGTCTCCCAGAATACCTGTCAGGCACAAACACCCAGAACAGTTCCAAGAAATGGTCAAAGAGGTTTATTCATTGATGAACAACACTGTATAGGAATTTCACCAGATTGTCTGTCTTCCCTTGGGAGAGGACAAATACATCCCTAATATCTCAACTTCAAATATTTCCTTCTCCTTCCCAGAGTCTAAGCTAGAATGTCTTTTAGCTCCTCCTCAAGGCTAGTGGTTTAACTCCTTCTTTTCAGCTAGTGATTCCACCACGATAAAAACATATTTAGACTCCTTATTCTTCTTGTTTTTCATTCTTTTTTAAAAAAAATCAAAAATATCGATTCAGTCTCTCCTCTGCTTCCAGTAAATATTCTCCGCTTATTCTAGAATATAAATTTCATGTAATGATGGAAAGGTTTTGGCAATTTAGGCTTCATTAAGCCCACAAAATGGTCTTTTACCAACATTGTAGAGAAAGACATTGTTGACATTACAGTAACTAGGTGGCACAAAACACATGAATGGAATACACAGCTAGAGGGATTTAAAGTGTTTAAAAGAAACATATGTAAGGAAGTAGTTTCTTATATAGTAGTTCCCAAAATGGATCCAGGAAATTACATATCTATCCGCCTGACATCAAAATCTGGGAAGATTTTAGAAAATATAATCAAGCAATGAATCTGCAAAAGCCTAGAAGCAAACGAAGTCATAACAGAAGCCAGCATGGGTTTGTCAAAAATAGATCATGTCAGACAAATCTTATTGTATTCTTTGGAAATGTGACAAAATTAGTCACATTAAATTAGTGGACCAGAGAAATTGTGAATATAATTTACTTGGAGTTTAGTAAGGCATTTGATATAGTAAACCACAGTCTACTACTTGATAAGATAGAAAAATGTGTGATAGACAGCATTACCACCAGATGGATTTGTGTCTGGCTGACTACCCACACTCATTGTGTAGTCTAAGGAACTGCATCTACATGATGGGAAGTATGCAATGGGATACTCCAAGGCTCTGTCTTAGGTCCATTACTCTTCAATATCTTCTTCAATGATTTAAACAAGGGGGATAGAAGGAGAACTCAACAAATTTATAAAGGACACCAAGTTTGCAGGAATAGCGATCATTCCAGAAGATAGGTTCAAGATAAAGAAGGATCTTGACAGACTTGAACACTATGCCTATCTAACAAAATGAAATTGGATGGTGAGAAAATATTCTTTAGGTAAGAAAAACAAAATGCACATATATAGAATAGATGGTATCTGCCACAATAATAATGACTTCAAGAGGAATCTTGTGATCCTAGTGGATAATCACTTCTCTATAAGCCAATAGCATGCTGCATCTGCCAAAAAACATCACAGTCCTAGGCTGCATGAACTGAGGGATGGAATCAAAATCATGTGACACATTAGTACCACTTTCTAATGGTTTGGTAAGACTACACTTGAATAGTGCATCCAGTTTTGGTTGCCACAATATGAAAAAAAAAAATTGAGACTCTGGTAAAAGTGCAGCAACAAAGATTATTAGCGAACTGGACCAGGGGTGGGATACAAATATTTTTACTACCAGTTCTGTGGATGTGGCTAGGTGGAAGTAGCTAGGTGGGAGTGGCCATGTGACTGGATGGGTAGGGCTTCTTTTTTCTTTTTTTTGTGCAGCACCCCCCGTACTCCATTTTTTTGGCCTCCTAGGTCTCAGGGAAACCTCCACGAAGGCAAAAAATGAACCACAGGGGGGCTGTATAGCACCCTCCTCATGCACCCCTTTTTGCCTCCTGGTCCTCAGGGAAGCCTCCTGGGTGAAGCAGTAAGATAGTGAGGGGGATCCTGGCACAGCTGATCATTGGAACAGCTGATCATCAGGAAGAAAAAAAGAAAAAGAAATACCAGTTTGGCTGAACCAGTAGTTGTTTTTTTACTACAGGTTCAGCTGAACGGTAGCATTTTTTACTACCGATTCACCTGAACCGGGCCAAACTGATAGAATCCCAACATCAAACTGGATGCTTAAACATACAAAGAACAGTTACAGGAAATGGGTATGTATAGTTTAATGAAAAGAAGGAGTTGGGTAATATGAAATCAGTGTTCCAATATCTAAAGGACTGCCACAAAGAAGAGGGGATCAACTATTCTCCAAAGCACCTGAAGGGAGGACAAGAAGCAATGGATGGAAGCTGATCAAGGAGAGAACCAACTTAGAACTAAGGAGTAATTTCTTGACAGTTAGAGCAATTAATCAGTGGAATGACTTGTTTCCAGAAATTGTGGGTCCCCCAACATTGGAGATTTTTAAGAAGATACTGGACAACCATTTGTTTGAAATGTTATAGGGTTTCCTGCTTGTGCAGGGGGTTGAACTAGAATACCTCCAAGCTCCAGTCCACTCTTTTATTCTGAATATATGTGAGACAGAAGAAATAATTATTTTGCTAGGTAACACAAACAGATTGGTGATTATGAATGAAATGAGGGAATTCAGAATCAATAATCATGCCATTTGAAAATCCAACAGGAATGAAAATGGAGACCCTTTGGGGAATATTTGTTTAGAAAAAGAACAGTTTTACCCCCTCTTCCCATATGTGATTTAAGCATAAATCTGTTCTGACCCAGCCAGGTTCCCAGAGAGCAAACACAGACAAACTCAGTAACTCAAACCTTCACAGCTTTAATCTACAAATAAACTTCTTTGTAGATAAAAGATGGCTTGCAGCCAATTAATCCAACCAGAAAAGCCTTGACAGAATTCTTCAGATAAGCCAGTATCTCTACACACAATGCTGGGTCCTTAGAGCTTCTTAGAACGTTTTTGCCTTCTATAGAGCAAAAACCCTTTGAAACCAGGTTTATATTCCCTGGAGGGAGGGGCCATTAATTAGCATTCTTGCTCCCGAGTCACCTATGCTGCTCTTCTATGAATCATCCTGCGCTCACTCACACTTAGCACAGGCTCTTCAGGAACCTCCTCCTCACTGCTGTCGGCTAACCACAACAAAATCTGTTCATACAGACATGTGGAACAGAACTGAATTTTAAAAAATATGATTGATTTGTTACCATTGTGATTCCAGCCTGTATTCACACAAATGACAGCTGGCTTCTGAGATTAGGAATGCACATTCCTTTGTCTCAAGCAAAACCTCACCAGGAGGAAAAAACATTACTTTTGACACAGCTGTCCCAGCCTCTTTGTCTCTGAGGTAGGAAACAATTATGGGCTGCTAAATTCAGAGACATTGTTCCAGGGAAAAAGCAAAAATCTGCTATACTTGAAATGGGGATAAATCAAATTCCCAACAGCTGTGATAAATGTTCAGAATTTCACTAAATATTGACTCTTGTGTCACTTCACGATATCTTTTTCCACTTTTATAAGAAACCATTAATGAGCATGATTTCAAGTATGATTTTCAGATCATCTAAACATTTAGGTAGCTCTCATGCTGTTTATCATATACTTAAAGTGATATGCTAATCAAAATATCATGGGATACAAAGACAAAAATGTAAGATAAGGTTAAGATATATACTTTCACAGCATCTCTATAATCTGATACAAATTAGAAGGATGCAATAAGATCTAGTTATTTACTTACTATATTATACCACTCTGAAAAGATTAATGGTGGTGTAAAAAAAAAGAGGTTGTAAGATTTATAACTGTCAGTCTCACAGGGCAGATCAGAGTAAGAAACAGAGTCCAGGGAAATCTAAAACTACTTTTATTAAGATTGATTATTGCAATAGAATATTGAAAGTCTAAATGTGCTTTACTTCCATCTCCCTCTAATATTCTTGTGAAAATAACGAACTATCTGAGCCACTTTCCTCTCCGCGCTTTGGTTTTGAGTTCCACTTGTTTCCCTGTTGCTCATATGAGCTTTTTTTTTTTTTTTTTTTGCATGGGTATTTGACCTGTTGAAATAATAACTGTTAGAAGAATTCTCCCTCTGGCAAACAACATAATCTCTATCCAACAAACAGGAATAATTTTATACTACAACCTTCAAAGTTTTCACAAAAGCATGATATTTTTTTTTAACTTATAGCATTTATGAAATTTTGTAAAAAATAAAATAAATTTTGTAGAAGTGGGGAATCAATTATAGAACAATACAAAAGTTATTTCATTTGTCTAGAAAGATTGGATTGTCAAAAATAATATGACAGTTGAATTTCAATTACAGGTATTGGGAGACTGCAGTTAAAGAACTAGGTTCCATGTATTTTCCAAGGATCAATTTCCATTGAGGTTAAGCATGATAATACTATAAGGGAAAGGCAGAAATTGTGCAAAAGGAAGAAATTGAAAAAAATCAACTCAACTGAGAGAAGGAACTCCAAAATAAATCTACAAAAGGCAATGACAAACTATTCCTGTTTGGTGCAAAACAAAAAACAAAAACCCAAACCCACTCTTACAGCATGGATAGTTTACAAACTGCATTTGGAAGTTAGAACATTGACCTTAGATCTTGAGTGATTATCCATCATGTTGATATTCCAGTTGAACTTTGCACATAATACATCTGGTGATCTTTTTAAATATTTTGCATACTCATGTGACAAATATTTCAATTATCTGACCTAATTCCTTGTATGATTAATTCAGTGCAACTCAGCCACTGGGAGTTTCTTCTTTGCATACTCCTGTTTAACCTAATATTCACAACTATTTCATCTTTATACATGCCTATTCAAACAAGAAGCTATTTTTCTTATCTAAGGTCTAGCAGTCTAGCAGTTTACATATACAGGTATATATATGAAATACCCCTCATGCATCATCACAAAATCTCCAGAACCATAAAGCCTACAAACTTGAAATTGGGCACATTCCTCTTGGCTTCTAGGTGCTCACTAAGAAAGGATTTTTCAAAATGACTATCAGAGCATTAGTATTTCGTATATTATTATTAACATGCTCTGATGCTAAGGAGTTCTACTCCCCCTCCCCACCTGAAAAGAAATCTGTTTCAAATGCAAAACCGCAGCAGAGGAGTGGAGTTTCCATTTCTGTTTTAGTTTCACAGCAGCAACCAACTTTAGTACAGAACAGTTGAGCTAAGCCATGCCCAGACTCCTTGCTGTCTTTTTCTTGCTCACACAGCAAATACTGCTTCAATTTCCAAACAGGCCTCAACTCTCTCACACACTGACAGGACACTAACCAAATGAATACCAATGGATGCTTGTAGGCAGAGGCATATTTTTCCCTTATTTTCCTCCCCCAAAACTAAGCCCAATCACAAAGCACAAAGGTATTGTGTGTGTGTATGTGTGTGGTGTCTCTGTGTAAAAATAATGGTAGTGGACAAAGACTAAAGCACAGCCATAATGATAGCTGTAGCAGTGCCAAGTGACAGCAACACCAGAAAGATTGAGCATAAGAAGCTGCATAAGTATCAGGGCCCGAAGGAGGAACTGGAAAGAATGTGAAAATTTAAGGCCAAAGTGATCCTGGTGGCTGATAGAAGTACTGGGATTCTGACTCCTAAGCTTATATAATAATTCCAACAGATCCCAGGAACAACATCATAGCCCTTTGTCCAGAAGATTGCAGTGCTAGAAATAGCTAAGATACTTCCAGAAACCTCAAACTTCCAGGCTTCTGGTAGAGCAGGGGACCCCAACCACCGGTCCACGGACCGGGACCGGTCCGTGGAACAAGTCCTACCGGGCCGCTGGTTTGCTGGGCGCTGCCATCTTGTTTTGATGAAAAAGTGCTTCCGGTGAGCTTTTCCGGGTAGAAAGCTCACCGGAAGCACTTTTTCATCAAAACAAGATGGCGGTGCCCAGCTGATGTCAGTACCGGACCGCGCCATAAAAAAGGTTGGGGATACCGGGCCGCGGCGTAAAAAAGGTTGGGGATCACTGTGGTAGAGGACCCAAGATTGAAACAGAATGATGTGTACCTTCCATGGATTGCTGGACCAGAGGCCCTAGCAAAGAAAGAGAAGAAGTTCCAATATGGTTCCCTCCACCAATTCACTATAGGTAAATTGGTAAAGGGTAGTATTCTAAGGAGGATTTGAATAGCATGTACATAATATGCTGCAAGAAGAAAGGTCACTTGCAGTCATCCACCTAACAGCTTGTTGACATTTTTCTGGAAGAACAATAAAGGACATAATTTCATGCAACCACCTGCTGAACAAATTTTCTAAGGAATAAAAGGAATTCCTTCAAACTGAAGAAAGGCTCATAAATGTAGACTTTGCAAATCCAGAAAATCCATATAAAACCCAAATCAAGTTTGAATTTCCCAGGAAATATTTGAAGGTGTCTAATTTTATTTATTGCTTCAAATCAATTCAAAGATTCAACTCAGAAATATAATTCTATCACATCTATTTTTAATTGAAAGATCACCTGAACCTTCATACAATTTCATTAATACTTTGGAAAAATGCAATATTCTAAAGTAATCCAAATAAAAAATAATCTTATATATTTTAAAATCAGTGACATTTATATTCTTGGGCTGTTGACTCAGACTAAAAATAATCCTTTTCTTTGAAATGAATCAGAGAATCACCTTAACAAGAAGGAATGAAGTGAATTTTAGTAACTGAATTATTTTCTGTTACCAATTTATGTCCTAAAATATAAGACCACGGCCTTTCAGAATTTTTTCTTCTACCTTTTCCATGAGCTGGCAAAGAAACAGATATTTTTTTAGTGACAATTCATGAGGCTGCATACATCTATTTGCATCTTCTGATTCTTTCTCCGCCTAAAAAGTGACCTTTACAGTCATTTATTTGGATTTGGATATTGAAAGGGGGAAAAATTGAACCATTTTTAAAAGGCTCTTGCCTTCTAAATTAAATAAATAGATCATGCTATGGCACTAAGACTGAAAATTTGTCTGCCCTAGCTTTATGAGAGCTATAGAAGAAAGGAAAGGATTATTAGATAATTTTCATGGTCCTCTGGATCAATGCCAGGCAGCATATGATTAGCTTAAGAAAGTCAGTATATATATTAAGAAAGTATATTCTATGTATGAGAGAAAGAGGAGAAAAGAGATAGAAGATGAGAGAGAAATATTTGTAGTTAGTACATCATTGATTGGAGTAATAATTTATTCCTTAGGGATCTTGGTAACAGTTTCATTCACTTTTGTGATTATCTTAACTTTTCTTGACATTATAGCTTGTCTTTCTTGCCATTATAGCTTGTCTTCCTATTTGATTATCCCTCTTGAGAGTAAATACATTCTTTTCTATTCTAGGCCTGCTTAGATGACCTGTATCTTTATCTTGTAAACAGCTCTTTTTAGTTGTGTTTCTGAGCTACATTTCTGCAGCTGTGGATATATGTTTGGTTTATAATAACTTACAGAATCTGCCCCACTTTCCTCTTATCCTATAATAAATTCTGATGGGTGTGTTTTAAGTCCCTTAAGGTCAGTGTGCTTACAATGGTTTTTAGAACACACACACAATACCAAATATATGAACAAATATATAATTTAATAGAAAAAAAATAGAAATGGGAAGGAAAGGTAATAATTACATTTTAACAAATGATATCTCTATATTTCATAGCATTTAGCCCATAAAATATTTTAGTTATATATTTTTTACTATTATTAACTTGAAACTGAACATATAACATTCCCATTTTTCCTTATCACAAATTTATTTTTCAGCTTCTTTCCAGAGATGTTTGTTGTGTGGTATAGGACACCAGTGAAGTTCTTTTTGACAAATGGAATTCAGAGTTCTCTTTGGCATGAATCACAAATTGTGCCAGATTTCATATTCAGGCCTTTGCATCTTGGAATTAATTCTTAGTCACCTTTGATATCAAACTTTATAAATCTATTTTATATCTACTATGTAAACACAAGCACAATCTCTTGAGTTTTGTTCTTGTAAGGTCACTTAATCATTTTGAAAAAGATTGTCCTCATTTGGAAAATCATTTTCAGTTTCATTTCAGGACTGTGTACTTGTATGTGCTTGTATTTGTTAAGTTAAACATAACAAATAATAACAAGTTGCTAATCACAAATTTAAATGAAAAGTAAAAATAAAATAAAATAAGCATTGGTTGAACGTGAGTTGTATCATACACACACTCTGATTTTCATTGTCTCTGATCACAGAGATATAAATACTGAATGAATTTCTATATTAATAAAATAATAGAACTTAAGGATATAAATATGATTATTTTACTTAGTGATTAGTGGAATAGACACAGGATAGCTATACTCCATTTCATTTTTTCTAAGTCACTAAGTATGTGATCCACTCACTAGTTAGATCATGCTTGCTTAATAGTTATACTTACGTATTCTTTGGAAATGGATCAAATGAGTTCTGCTAAGGTGCCAGAGCTAAGTTGAAAAGTCCATAATGAATTTGGAAGTTTATTTGTGCCAGCAATGGTAATTTAATACCGTTAGGTTTGTTTTAATAAACAAAGAAGGCATCTTATTAAAAAAGGGGAACCTAAACTTGTAAGTCCTCTATTTCTATTCTTTTGGCTTCTACTATATTGGGGTAAATGATTGGAAGGGGTGTGTGTGTGTGATAAATATAGAAATAGACAAAGAAAGAAAGATGTTTCTGGATTTGTGTGGATTTTATAATGTGGCTTGCCATAGCACCTTTAATTGAGGTATACTAGAGTTGGTTAAATACTACCTTTTATTATAATCATATTTATTCATTGGTATTCTGTGACATTGAAACCAGTGGGAAATTTATATTCATTTTAGGAAGATTACCTTATACTTATACTCTGTGAATGCTTTATTTTTTATTTTTTGCTCTCAAATTTTGACACATAGAAAATGGCAGAAGATTGAAGCTGGAACATTTCTATTTAAATATTTGAATTTCATCCAACAATTCTAATCAGGAAAAGATTCTTCTGTAACATATTTTTTATTATTATTTCTTGACAGTGGACTTATGACAGACTTTAGGTTAGAATTGCCATTTCTTGCAGTGGACTTATGATAGAATTTATGATGGGTTGGATATACATGGCTACCCTATTTATTAATTTCTATTTCCTTCAGTTAAGAATACTTCCAAAATATCATCTATTAAAAGTGATACTGAAAGCAATTTTCTATTCTCTTCCATAATGTTGTAATTGATCATAAAAGCTAATTTTGAATTCCTACACTGTAAAAACCATTAATTTTCCATATTTGAAACAATATGATAAAGCTTGAGTATACAAATAATATTAGAATAATTGTTCTGTTTTCCTCTAAATTTTTGGAGGAACCTTCCACTCACACACACACACACACACACACACACACACACACACACACACCATAGCACTAGCCAGGGGGTTATTATTTTCTGCCTAGAATCCACTTAAAGCCATTTTGTTTTGAGTGTTGTCCTATTCAGCCATTTAGCAGCTTCCTGTGGTGCCATCATTTGTAGACGAAAGAGTTGGAAGAGGAACAGAGAGTGAAGACATTTATGCCTAATGAAAATGTCTGGCACCAACAATGATCCTGGTTTTGTTCACCACAAAGCCCAGAGGGCCATACATAAATCTTAAAAAGGCCAGCATCTGTTATTTCAGCAGCAAGTTATATCCTTAATGGTATTTAAGTGTCTCTGGAGTGTAAACTGCCAAGTAATATAGGGATAAAGGATTATAATATAGGGCTAAAGGATTATGATTTTTTTTTCAATTATAAAAATTGACCATTTTATTGAAGGAAATACATAAATAAAGTTGTCACATTACAGAAAATCTCCATTAACAAGAAGATATCCTGCCTTTAATAGTAATAGATATAAACATAAAATATGCAAAATATGTTTATTAAGATAGGCTAAACATGATCATTGGTATTAAGGCATATATAGTTATGAAAATATGATTTTAATCTATAACTGTCATATCTCCTTTAAATAAATTTTAGTACTTTCAAACATTTGAATCTACCCATGGATGTTTTATAATTTTTTTCTTCTACATCTGAATATTATTAAAAGCTTTCTAACTAAAAACAACAGGAACTTAAAGAATAACTGAGCATTTAGAACAGCGTGTGTGTATGCACACACACACACACACACACACACACACACACACACACACACCTACACAGAAAAAACAGTAAGTTACCTGAACTTGAACCTGTTGCAAAAATCCCTAGCACAAATATTAAAAGATGCTAATATCATTTATTTGATATAGTAACATCAAATATAAGCACCAATTTATTGAAAGAAGTAACGTGCAGAATCAGAGGGGGTATTCAGCAAGTTCTGACCAGTTCTGGAAAACCGATAGTGGAAAATTTGAGTAATTTGGAGAACTGGCAAATGCCACCTCTGACTGGCTCCACCCCCATCTATTCTCTGACTCTCAAGTCCCAGCTGATCGGCTGGGTCTTCTTTTGTTGCCCTGCACAGGAGAATGGAGCTGAAAAGCAGGATAGTGGAGTGGGGAGGGAATGGAAATTTTGCAGTATCCTTCCCCTGCCACACCCACCAAACCACACCACACCCACCAAGCCACGCCCCAAGAACCAGTAGTAAAAAAAATTGAATCCCACCACTGTATAGCATGGTGTGGTTATAACTGAAAATCTTCAATATGAAATCAAGAAGAAAAATGCCAAACAGTACATCACATAAAGGAAAATTGTTGTTGTTAGTTGCAAAGTCATTTCTGACTCATCGTGACCCCATAGACAACGTTCCTCTAGGCTCATGCCTACAGCTTCAGAGACTCCATCCAACCACCTCATTCTCTGCCATCCCCTTCTTCTATTGCCCTTCTTCTATAAAGGAAAATTAGGCTGGAAAATAAGATCAGCAAGCTGAGATCAAAATGCAAGCAAGCTGGAACAGATAAAAGCTGAAGTACAACAAAATCAAAGGAAACCTGATTTTTAAAAAAAAGAAGTTGAAGGAAATATTAGAAATAATAAAGTATTAAATAACAACTATAGCCAAGAAAATCAAATGCAAAGCTCAAATTGCACGCCAGAGGCAGAATGTCAAATTTCAGTTGAATCAGAAATCATCAGTGGAGAGGCTGTGACCAACCTACATCTGACAAGACCTAGCAAAATTCTGGATACTGCTATGGAACAACTGAAAGAAATAGGAGAATGCAGCTTCAGTAAAGGAAATGGGTATGAATAAAAATAAGCTAAAATGAAATAACTTGTGATAATAGCAGAAATGGTGGAGAAACATTTAAATAACCTTTATTATACTGTATTTTTCAGAGTATGAAACACTCTTAAGAGACACATCTAGCTTTTGGGAACAAAAACAAGAAAAAAATGTGCCTCTGTCTCTGCCTCCCAGCAATTTGCCTCCTTGCAGCAAACAGCAAACATCCTGGTCAGTTTTAGCACAGCCTGATTAATTCAAGCAGCTGATTGGATCAGCCTCCTGATAATCAGCTGTTTCAGGCTGTATGGATTGCCAGTGCCTATTGCGTGCCCCTTTTTTTGCCTCCACATCCTATTTTTGGCCTTCGATCTCCGCCACCTGGAACGGGCCAAAAATGAGGCATGCAAAGGCCAAAGACAGGATGCAGAGGCTGAAAATGGGACATGTGGAGGTGGCAATAGGCGATGGCAATCCCTGCTGCCTGAAACAGCTAATCGTTAGGTGGTAGGTACCTTGGCTGAAATTCCAAAACCATTCGACTACCACTTGAACAGCATCAACATTGACAAAACTACCATCAATTAAAGCTATAATCAGTCAATTGTAAAAGGCAGTTTATATCCTGCAATGATACCTTTAACCTCATCAAATATCCACATCTGCCTATCTCAAGTCCAGGATAGAGGAAGAACTATATAGTTAGATAAAAATTCCAAATCCAGTCTGAACATCTGGCTGACTGTGCAACAAATCATAACAATAAAAAACACCAAAAGAAGATTTCAAGCTTTATTGTGAAATGACTAGATCAGAATGTATAACTTGGCTATTTGCTTAGAATGTTTTCTCTTTCAGGATGGGCAGAATCTACATTGGTTTCACTCAGATTTTAATAGTTTATTTATTTCATCAACCACTCATTAATACAGTCCTAATTGAACTGTAATTATTTTTGATTGTCATTTATCTAAGCAACAGGAAAGCAAAGAATAGCCAACAAGCTGTAAAATATATATATTTTTCTTTAAAATTTAGTTTCTAGAAAATAATGCTTGGGGATGAATAGCAATGTTTAAATATTAATATGGCACAGTCAGAACATGTTATTCATTTGACTGAACATTAACAAAACCAGTCTTACAAATTATTCTAAGGAATAATACTATTGAGAATTGGTATTTCTTTTATGAAAACCCTTTGGGAGAACTTCAATGATAAATTAACTTTAATACTATAGATCAGGGGTGTCCAACCTTTCACCTTTCCTGGGCCACATTAGAAGATGAAAATTTGGTTTGGGCCGCACATAATTAAATTAAATAATTAATTAAATTAGATTAAATTAAATTAATAAAATAATAAAATAAAATAAAATAAAATTACTATTTATTATTTATTAAAAATTATTTATTTTTTATTTTATAATTTTCCGGCCAAATTTTGCGGGGTGGGGGGAGGGGTGGGAAGAAAGCTCGCCCGCCTCGCGCCTACCTCTCCTCCTGCAAATTATTTTTTTTTTATTAATTTTCCGGCCAAATTTTGCAGGGAGGGGGGGAAGAAAGCTCGTCCACCTCACGCCTACCTCTCCTCCTGCAAATGCAGCAGCGGTGGCAGCGGCGGGGGCAGAAGCAGCGGCGGCAGCGGCGGCGGGGGCAGAAGCAGCAGCGGCGGCGGCGGCAACAGCAGGAGGTGGCGGGACAGGACTTTTGGGCTGCGGCTGCCCGCCTTTTCTGTTGCTTGCCTTGCCCTGCCTCACGCCTGCCTCTCCTCCTCCTCCTCGCTGGATCTTTCATGAAGGTTGGGGTGGGCGTTGGGCCGCATTATGAGGTGACCTGGGCCGCATGCAGCCCGCGGGCCGCGGGTTGGACAAGCCTGCTATAGATGGATCACACTGAAGTTTAGGGTTTTACCCTCAAATCTTGGACCAAGAATGGAAAGGATTTTAATCAATATTTTACTATTACTTCTTCATTTTATTTTGTTTTTACACTGCAACTCTTTTAAATGCTGTTACATTTTTCACCTAATTTACGCAAATCATTAGAATGACTTAAATCTCATGGTACCTTCATGAGAATGAATTTGCAATTGGCAAGAATCTTAGATTTGAAATGTTACAAATTCATAAAGGCAATAATACAAAGCCTTATTTTTTTAGGTTGTTAAGTAAGCTGCTGAAGTATATAAAAATATAACTCTGTGGCTTTGATTTGTGATATTTCAAACAGTACTCATACAGTACTCAGTAGCAATAACTGAGAATCACATTATTATTCATAATTCTAACACTACATTCTGATTGTTGACTAAAATAATGAAGCTGAAAACCTTGAAAATTAATATGCTAAAAATGGTAACCATGAAAAAGAAAAGTACATAATATTTAAGCAATGTTATACCAAGTGGACAAATGGCTATTAGATTTTAGGCCATGTAGTAATGAGGAAAAACTATGGATTCTTACAACAATGAATTCACAAAATAATCCACATGTTTAGATTTCATACCATGTGACAGAGGGGAAGATATAATTTCAACTTTGCAAGATTCTATTAATGTAATCTTACAATAAAAAGATAATTAGTATTCCTGGTTGTGCTTCATATTTGGACAACTTTGTTAGGCTATTATCAGTCTTGTAAGTCTCAAAGTAACCCTGCCTTCATTCCTCAAAATTAAGGAGGATCCCTTTTGAGATGGGTTTTCCACTTTCAACTGAAATTTCATTTATCTGGCCATTGTCTAAGCTGTGGCTCTTCCTCCTGTTTTCCAAGGTCACTCCCACATACCATTTAAGCAAGGTATTTCCCAATCTTACCTTTGATAGTTCCCCTATCCATTAAATTGTTCTTCAACCCAATCTATATCCATTGCTCCTAAATGCAGGACCAGAACCAATGGATTAAAAATACAAGGAAGGAGATTTAGGTTACCAGTCTGCTGTCTGCCATACCAGCTGTTATCTAGTAGAATAGATTGCCACATTGTGTACTGAGTTTTCCATCATTAGAAGCCTTCAATGAGAGCTTGAGTGAGCTTCTGTCAAAAATGATCTAGTAGATTCTGTTCTTTATATAGGATTGTACAAGATTATCTGTAGGAAATATTCCAATATACTATGTTATTTTTTACTAATATTGAAGAAAGGAAAAATAATATGGGTATGAAATTGAAAATGTCTTCTGTTAACATACTGAATTAGGGATTGTTACAAACTAAGCAAACTCATTCATCAATAACCATACTAGCTTTACTTCAGCAGCAGGCTCGTAATCCTGCACTTCTGATTGGCCCGCGGATAAGCGAATCGTGATTGGCCGCCTCTGGCTGACCTGATTGGCTGACAGCAGGCCGTCTCTGATTGGACGCTTTTAGAGCGGTTAATTCAATTTCATTGGTTGTTGTGACAGCAGCCAGCTCTATAAAAGAGCTGCTGCTGCCCAAGTTGTTGTTCTGTTCTGTTCTGAAGTCACTATTAAAGAGTTGAGTTGAGTCACTATAGATGCCTCGTCTCCGTTATTGCGCCCACTCCTCCAGATCTAACACTGGCGACGAGGGTGGGATGCGGAGACGATAGAGCTGACTGAGCACTCGCTGAGTACCGAACAGAGCACGTGGCTAAGAGCGTGCCAACAATGGCAAGATGACCAGCGGCACCATACCACCCGCTCCATTTGACCCGGCTAACAAAGACTGGGACTCGTATATAGACAGGTTCCAGATGTTCCTGGAGACCAACAATCTGAAGGACGCTGCGCCTGGCAAGAAACGAGAGGTCTTCCTGACCCATTGCAGGCCTGCCGTTTTTAAAATGGCTAAGGCACTTGCTAAACCAGCGGAAGTTAAGACAATGGATTGGGATACCCTCGCACCAATCCTCCGGGCCCATTATGCACCCGCGGTGCCAACACTTATCCGAAGACACGAATTTTACCAAAAGGACCAATGGAAAAACGAGAGCGTTGGAGACTTCATCGCGGACCTCCGGAACCTGGGAGGCCTCTGTGGTTTTGCAAACCTCGAGGAAGCCATGAGAGACCAAATAGTTCTGGGATTAGATGACCACGCGGCGCAGAGCAAGATCATGGCCAAAGGGGACATAGACCTCGCAGATGTCATCGCCGACGCTACTGCAGCAGAAGCAACCAGGAAGTTGGCCGCTCGAATGCGCTGCACCAACGCACCACTCCGCCAACTCGCCAGTGATACTATGCCTTTTTCCGAGAGGCACTCAACAACGACTCACCATGAAGACCTCGAATCCTCGTCTGATAGTGAGGAAGAGGAGGTCAACTGACTCAGGTCAGAGCATGACCAGCGAGACCAGAAGAGCCAGAAACCTGCGTGTCAATGCGCCGGTTGCGGGGACAATCACCCGCGATCTGACTGCAAATTCCTCGACGCACTCTGCCGTTCCTGTGGAAAGAGGGGCCACATCGCAAAGGTCTGCAGAAGCAAGCGAGGGTCGAGTCCAATCCGAAGAACAATGGGCAGCCCATCTGTAAATCGGGACCGTCTGAATCACCAATGGAACCACTATCACTACAGAAATCGAGAGCCTGCTGCGTCAGCTAGGCGGGAAGAGGCGCATCAAACCATTACCATTGGTCACGCATCATCCTTGGATGCAAGAAAGATCCGAGTGAAGGTCGCCATTGAGAATCGTCCATGCGTAATGGAAGTAGACTCAGGATCGTCCCTATCAATGGTCTCATGGAAAACCTTCAAACAGCTGATCCTTGACATCCGTCGCCAGGACCTCAGCACCCAAAAAATCATATTAAGGGACTACCAGGGAAACAGGATTCCCGTTGCCGGTTCTCGCCACGTCCAGGTGTCCTTCAAGGACCACACCGCAACTCTGCCTATTACCATCGTCGATCGAGACCGGCCCAGCTTGTTGGGGTTACAGTGGTTCGCTCCACTGGGAATTGAACTAGCTGGCATTCACCAGACCGGAAGCAGCGACTGGGAAGCGGCCCTTGTCCAGGAGTTCCAGGACGTGTTCACCAAGAAGCTAGGCAAGTACAAGGGATCCCCCATATCGTTTAGCCTCAGCCCCGATGTTGCGCCCATCCGCCTTAAGCCTCGTCGAGTGCCTTTCACACTCAAGCCAAAGATTGATGAACAATTGGATAAATTAATAGCTTAGGGGGTGTTGGAACCGATCGATCACGCCCGTTGGGAAACCCTGATTGTAACACCCATAAAGCCTGATGGATCGATAAGAATTTGTGGGGATTACCGGGCCACCCTAAATCACGTGCTTCAGCAGAGTGCTTACCCGGTACCTGTGGTCCAACATCTTCTTCACTCCCTGGGCGGCGGAAAAATATTTGCAAAATTGGACCTTGCCCAGGCATACCAGCAACTACCCGTAGATGCAGAAACTGCCGAGGCCCAGACTATAGTCACGCACAGAGGTGCGTTTAAATGTAATAGACTCCAGTTCGGAGTGAGTGTAGCACCAGGCATTTTCCAAAGCCTGATGGAGAGACTGCTACAAGGCATAAAAGGAGTCGTGCCTTATTTCGATGACGTATTGATAGCTGCCCCCACTAGAGACGTATTAGAGAAACGACTCAGAACGGTTCTCCAGAAATTCAAAAACGCTGGGTTGAAAGTAAAAAAAGACAAGTGTCAACTTTGTACTGAGAGGGTTGAATTCCTGGGGTACCTTCTTGACAAAAAGGGAATCCATCCTACTGAAAAAAAAGTAACTGCAATAAAAAATGCCCCAAGACCCAGGAATAAAACAGACCTCCAAGCCTTCCTGGGACTCATTAACTTTTATAACATCTTCTTGCCCCAGAAGGTGACTGTAGCTGAGCCCCTACATAGACTACTCGACAAGAAGGCTTCCTGGGTCTGGGGACATCGGGAAGAACAAGCATTCCAGCAAGTAAAAGATCTCTTAACCTCAGATGCTGTATTAATGCAGTATAACGAGACTTTGCCGTTAACTGTCACCTGCGACGCTTCATCGTTTGGGGTGGGAGCCATCTTAAGCCATGTCCTACCAAACGGTAATGAAGCACCTATTGCTTTCTTTTCACGAACTTTATCAAAGACTGAAAGAAACTATAGCCAACTCGATAAAGAGGCTCTCGCTATTGTATCCACTATTAAACGTTTCCATGAATATGTATATGGCAGACCGTTTACCATAATAACCGATCACAAGCCATTGCTTGGCATTTTAGTGGGAGACAAACCAACTCCCCACATCCTATCACCCAGAATGACCCGTTGGTCAGAGTTTCTAGCCGCATACGATTATCAACTGCAACACCGCCCGGGGAAAGCCATTCCCCACGCTGACGCCTTGAGTCGTTCTCCGCTACTGGAACCCATCGACGATCCAGCTCCAACTTTAACTGCACTCCAAATTGAAACTCTCCCTGCACCACCCCTGACTGCACGAGACATCGCCGCGGAAACAAAAAAGGATCCTGTAATCGCTCGAGTCCTCAGCTGGGTGGAACGAGGTTGGCCTGACAACGAACCCAACGAAACCTTCGCGCCTTTAAAACACTGACAGACAGAACTGTTCTCCCAGAAGGGCTGCATCTTGTGGGGAGACAGAGTCGTCATCCCAGAAAAATTACAACATACAGTTCTAAAACTGTTGCACGATGGTCATCCAGGCATTGTGCGAATGAAGGCATTGGCAAGAAGTTACGCGTGGTGGCCAGGTATCGATAAGCAGATAGAAGCCTGGGTGGCCACATGCAACAAGTGCTAGGAAATCTGCGCTGCCCCACCGAAGGCACCTCCAACTGAATGGGACGCACCTCGTGGTCCCTGGTCCCGCATCCACATTGACTTTGCGGGACCCACCAAGGGATCCACTTTTCTCATAACTGTGGATGCCTATTCCAACTGGCTCGAGGTCCACAAAATGAAGAGCACCACCACAGAAGCCGTCGTTAAAAAATTAAATAGACTATTCTCTACGCACGGATTGCCTGACATTTTAGTCTCAGATAATGGTCCCCAATTCACTGCCCTAGCATTTGAACAGTACCTAGCCGGCCGGGGCATCCGCCATGCCTTACCTTCGCCGGCTCACCCTGTGGCCAATGGCAGGGCTGAGCGAATGGTCCAATTCATAAAAAAGACCTTGCACAAGATGGAACATGGAGACATTGATGACAAAGTAACCAGAATGCTTCTCCTCCAACACATCACCCCGCACAGCATCACAAACAAAACCCCGGCCGAACTTCTGATGGGCCGGAAACTTCGCTCACACCTCGATCGCCTACACCCAACCTACATGCCAGAAAAACCTTGCGGTTCCAGCAGCAAGTGTCGTGCATTCAAGGTAGGCGACTTAGTCTTTGCAATAAACTTCTTGGGTGATCCATTGTGGGTCCCCGCTACTATAACTCAACTTACGGGCCCTAGATCTTACCATCTACAAACTAGCGATGGGAAATTATGGAAGCGCCATATAGACCAACTTCGTTCCCGATTGGCACCTAACCCTATCTCAACCCCTGAATCTCAAACTGGGGGGGGGAGGGAAATCGAGGGGGCCAAAATAGAAATAGCAGATGACCCAATAATTGAAGCCCAGCAGTCTGCACAACCAACCATGGGATACTCACCTTCCGGAGGAGGACCGAGCCGGGTGATTGCTTCACCACAAAGCAGCCCAGCCATAGAAGCAAGTCCAGGGAACCCGGATGACAGCAGAGAGGACAGCCCTGAGTCCCCGAGCGGAGTAGTGGAACCGTCTTCGCCACCCGGTTCTACAAACAGCCCACCGGAGCCAGCGCCAGAGCAGAAACCGGTGGAACAGCGAAAATCGAATACACAGGTAAAACGGCCTGCCTACTTGTGAGAATACATCACCCCACCCCTCAGACGGAACCTAGGGGGGAGGGGTGTTACGAACTAAGCAAACTCATTCATCAATAACCATACTAGCTTTACTTCAGCAGCAGGCTCATAATCCTGCACTTCTGATTGGCCTGCAGATAAGCGAATCGTGATTGGCCGCTTCTGGCTGACCTGATTGGCTGACAGCGGGCCGTCTCTGATTGGACGCTTTTAGAGCGGTTAATTCAATTTCATTGGTTGTTGTGACAGCAGCCAGCTCTATAAAAGAGCTGCTGCTGCCCAAGTTGTTGTTCTGTTCTGTTCTGAAGTCACTATTAAAGAGTTGAGTTGAGTCACTATAGATGCCTCGTCTCCGTTATTGCGCCCACTCCTCCAGATCTAACAGGGATGTTGGCAACCTAAATTAAAATATATCAAAGTCGCCCTTAAGCATTAATCAAGGATAGTTCTGTCTTAAATCCTGTTGGAAGTGATTTTTTCCCTTTTCTCTCTCCCTCCTTCCCTTGTTTCCTCCTCTCAGTTTAAGTCTGACACATTTTCAGTAACACTGTGTTCTTTGGACTTCTTTTTCATCACTTCCAAAATTGTCTTTATAAGTGGTCTTTCCAAAAGGCCCTGGAAAATAAATGTCTTTAAAGAACACTGGCATTTTGAAATAGAGAAAGAGAGAGACTTGATCAGCTTATAAAATTTAAAATGTGAATATAATCTATACTTGTCTCTCAGTTCAAATTAGTGAAGGCTCCTATAAATTGCTAATTAAAGATCAGAATTATTTAACTGATAAAATTATAGTCTGTCTATCTGTTCAAATATGTAATCCTCTTCCCCAATTAATTAAAACAATTAATTAAACACAGTTAATGTTCTTGATCATAGTAACGTCATGCCAAACTGATTTCTGAAGTAATTAAACAAGTTTTTCCCTTTCATGATTGGGTTGCAACATCACACATCAGTGCATAAGACCGGAGTTTGTATCAAAATTCTGCAGTGCACATTTCATCACTTGCTGGCTTCCACCTGCTCCTCCCCCAAAACACATACACATACAGAGGGAGGAACGGAGAGAGTGGGAGAGAAGTCCCTATGAATTAAATCTTTTCTTCTGCTACTATGTCTCAACAGATAGCAAGTGTAGTCAATCTTGTCATATATATGTATATTATGTATATTACGTAGATACACACACATACACACACAGGGCATATAAACCTAGGGAACATGGGTGAAGGTACTGTCCACACAGGGATACTAGTATGCATATTATAATATTATAAAGCATTCCATAAAATATTTATCTGACATTTATGATTTTTAATCAGATACTTTCAACATTCCAAATCTGTTCTTTATCACAAAATGTTGAATCCAAATCTTACCTCACAACTTACTCACACAAATAGCCCTTTTCTTTTCTCCTCTTGATTTTCATGAATAAGGCTTTTGGCTCTTGTCACTGGCATCTTTTCAAGTTCTTGTTCATATTTCTAAAATTCAGATTACTTATCTAATTTTTTTATTGGTGTCCAGCTTTTAAAAATATAAATTTTAAAGTAGTATCTTCAAAGATGTTCACGCATGAACATTTATTTAAGCATTTTATATTTTCAGTGAATAAAACTTAAACAGCCTGGTTAATATTATGCTGATAGCTTTTTTAAAAATATATCTTTAGTCTTTTTAAAAAATAAAGTTCTAGGAACATCAGTAAAAGAATGAGGAATAGGAGCAATATCTATAGTTTTTACTGACAGTGAAGTCAAAACAAAGCATCATTTTGTACATTTTGACAAAATCATAGTTTGTTTGTAACTGAATTACATCTGAGTACATTTGCTTTTGAAATTATTTTTCTATGCCTCTACCCACCAAAAGTGCACATCCTGCATCTGCTCTGATTGATCCTCTATTCTCTTCACACCAAATCACATTTGAATCATTCTTGACTTCTGGATGTGTTCGTGATGTTTTCTTGGTAACAACTCTGCTTTCCTCCCCCGTGTGTGTGTGTGTCTTTATTCTGATCTGTGGTTCCAGTATTTCCTGCTAATCTACCCTTCTAGTGCTAAATAATTTAACTGTTATTTAGCTTTCAAATCCAGTCAAGGCAGCCAGGTGCTGCCACCTACTGTGAAGGATTAGGATCATAGTACAAATTTGCATAACTTATCCTATTACAAATGTAGTCTTGGTATTTATCTAAGAATTAGTTAAAATTTACTTTCCTGGAATTTAAACCATCACTCATTTCTCAGATTAAAAAAGAAAGAGTTTTTCAGATATTTCTTCTTTAAGTATTTACATGTTATCCTTACTCCACTATATGAAAGTTCTTGTAAATCACCTTGGACTTCTGAGATTCACGAAAAATTAAAAATAAGAAAATGATTCAAATAATTCAAAAAAAATATTTCTATCTCTTCTCTTATATGGCAATTTGCAATCAAACTAAAATATATTTTCTCAAGTCTACTGATTTTAAAATATTTGCATAAAGTTTCCCCTATTGATAAGATTTCCCGTATATAGTTGTGTCTGACTCTAGGGAGTGGTGATCATGTCTGTTTCTTAGCTGAGGGAGCCAGCATTGTCTGACAACATTTCCGTGGTCATGTGGCCAGCCTGATTATATACCTAGGCACATGGAACACCATTAGCTTCCCACTGAAGTGGTACCTATTTATCTACTCATATTTGCATGCTTTTGAACTGCTGAAGGGGCAGGAAATTTGCACTTGCAGACAATATGATTCAAATAAAGCTAATGACCCCACACCTTTTCAGAAAGGTGGTAGTGACAATTTATTATTTATATTATAGATTCATACAAATTTAAGAATGTGAAATCTAACACATTAGATATAACAATCAATTATCAATTATATTACTTTGCAAAACCAAACTGGACATGGTTTTAGGTTTTGTAATAGAAAGAACTGTTGCTTGATACATTTATCATCCACGCCCACATTTTCTAAAACATCTAAAGCCTAAGGATATAGCCAGAAGAAGTTTTTTTGAAATGCTGTGGTTATAACTAGACTCAGTTATAGTGTGGTTTGGTTAATTTGGAAGTTAATTTGAAAGATTAATATAGAAATAAATTAGGAATAGTGGAAAATATTTGTAGCTTGGGTATGATTTTTTTTTCTCCAAGCTTGTTTAGTTTACAAACATTTTGTCCTCAGGCTAGGTAACATCATCAGCTGAACTTCACTTGAAGTATCTTGTTTTGTTTCTCTTCTGATTCTCTTCTGATTCTCTTCTCTTTTGACCAGCCTACCACCTTCACTAGGCATGACCAACACATGACAACTTACCACATAAGACCTATATAATCAAAAGAGAATGGGAACAACACACTGCAACAGAAGTTCTGATGATGACGATACCTTGTCTGGAGACAAAACTTTTCGAAATTAAAAAGAAGCTCTGTGAAAAAGATCACCAATAACAAAGAAATATGTTTTGGTGTATTCATCAGTCTGATTATTGAAAATTATTTTCAAAATCAATGTACTTTGCTTCTAGGCTTGTGGTTTCAAACATGAAAAATTATAACCCCCACATCTTCTTATAATGCTGCAACAGATTATGTCCAAGATGAACAAGGCAATTAGTGTTAACTCTCTAGATTTGAGTTTAAACTGTGTTGAATATCTACTGCATGTAAGAACAGACACTTTGACCCATTGCAGTTAGATCTCTCTGTGAAAAAAATAATCAACAAATTTTGCCCGTTAATATTAAATGTTAGCCATTTCAGATCAATCATAATACAATTATACTATCTGCTTTATTGCAGATATGAGTGAACTGACATATATGTGCTCATATAAATTCTCACTAATCTGAATTCAATAGACTATCCATCAAATTATAGTTACATAAAAAATGTTTAATTTACATACAACATTAAGACAAAGAAGAGGTTAAGATAGATTTGAGGCTATTTTTCTTTTTTGATTGTTTAAATTTATAGTTTAGTCAATATCTACTCTGTAAACCTCTCAAGCATTTGCATCTCTCAAGCATTTCACCCAAAGTAACTGGACCTTCAAAAGTAAGAGATTTCAACAAAACTTTGTTTGAATTTAAAGGCTGTTGATTATCTAGTAGACAGATAGCAAAACTTTTACACTGGACTTTATGCAGTTGGACACATTAGATACTGTGTACTGTTTTTTCTTGTTTTCAAAATAAATCAGAGCACATGATACCACTTCTACCATCACAAGTAACTGAGCAATGAAAAGCTTTATGAGCATGATTCAGAGCAACTTATTTTATATCAGAGGACTGTATTGCATTTAAGGCATGCCTTTGAGCTAAAAATATGGATTATGAAAATTCAGTCTCACATATTAAAAATGGATGAAAGGATATGTGCAAAATTCATTTCAAATACCAAAATAAAGGAATGTAAAAATAGTTTCCATTAGCTTTCCTCTAAAATATTGATCACTGAAAGGGACAGGGAAGTCAAGAGACATGCAATTTCATATAATCTCTGCAGGCAGTTTTTTTATTTCAGGATCAGGGGAATTTTAGGAAAAAAATCTTTTGTCATTTTCTATAAAGAATAGAGAAAAATGTAGATTTAAAAACTCAGTGAATAAAGTCAGATTATTAACGTGATAACTAAAATTATAGAAGTAAAATTAATAACACAATGTAAAGTTAAGACTGTTTAGAAGCTTATGATATCTAGAAGCTCAGTTTTCCTTTCTATATCTATATTTAATAAGAATTGAGTTCAGAGAATTGCTCAAGGCAGATAAAGATTACACATACGGTTTTTTGTCATTTTTTTCCAACCACGTGTGGATTTTAGTCCAGTATTTTTTTGCATCCGCACAAGTCCACCACATATGGTAATATGAGCCAGGTGTCTGATGACATTTCCAACATTTTTTGGATTTATTCTTGAACATTCTTGCTATTCTTGTCGAGGGAAAATGCCACCTGTAAAACATACAAATTTTCTTTATTTGTTGTTGACATTGTCATTTTATAATTTTGAGGCCACAATTTTTGCCATTTCTCTAAATCAATCTCATATCCAAAATTCTTCCTCCAAGCAATCATAGTTTCTTTAACTTGTTCTTCTTCTAGTTTAATTTCTAATAAATATCCATACAATTTTTTAATCACCTTTTCATCAGTACCTGTCAAAATCTTATCTAAGTCAGTCAGTTTATCATAGAAACCTTCTGTTTTAGAATCTTTATCATACCTTGAATGTATTTGCGCATATGAAAACCAATTCATCTTTATACCTTGTTCCTCTAGTTTTTGTATAGATTTAAGTTCACCCTTTTCATTCAATATTTCACCATATCTAACTGTTTGTTCCTTTTTGTATATTATAGGATAAGAAAATGCTTCAATAGTCGATAGCCAGACTGGAATTTTCAAATAACATTGTCTTTTAATCTTCTCCCAGTTTAACCACAGAGACTCCCGTATATAATGTCTTCTAAAATACCCCTGTATTCTAGTTCCTCTATACCATAGAAAAGCATGCCACCCCAACAACAGATCGTGTCCTTCTAATGTCAACAATTTAGTATTTCTTAATGTTATCCATTCCTTAACCCACATCAAATTTGTAGCTTGGTAATACAACTCCCAATTAGGCAAACCAAATCCTCCTCTTATTCTAGCATCTTGCAAAAGTTTTAACTTTATTCTCGCTTTCTTACCTTGCCATATAAATTTTATTTAAATCTTCAAAGTAGTCTTTTCCAAGCCTAATTGGAATTGTTTGGAACAAATATAAAATTCTGGGTAATATATTCATCTTGATTGTTGATATTCTCCCTATTAATGACAGTTGTAAATTTTCCCATTTCGCCAAATCTAGCGCTATCTGCTGTTTAAGTTTGATATAATTATTCTCTTTTAGTGTACTGCATCTTGCTGTCAACTATATCCCCAAGTACTTGATCTTATTCATAACCTGAATTTTCAATAGGTCTGCCAGTTCTTCCTTTTGTCTTGATAGCATATTCTTTGTCAAGATCTTTGTCTTATCTTTATTTATTTTCAAACCAGCCACCTTTCCATATGTCTCTATCTCTTCTATCAATTTTAATGCTGTTTCTAGTGGGTCTTCTAGAATGAAAACCAGATCATCTGCAAATGCTTGCAACTTAAATTCTTCCTTTTTAATTTTCATCCCTTTTATATTCTTTTCGTCTCTAATATTTCTGTTTAGCACTTCCAAGGTTAACACAAACAACAGAGGTGATAGTGGGCACCCTTCTCTTGTTCCTTTTCTTATATCAATAGAGTCTGTCAGTTCTCCCTCTATCATTACCTTTACCGTTTGCTTATGATATATAGCTTCTATTGCTTGAATAAATTTTAGCAAAGCCCATCTGTTCCAGCAGTAATAACATGAATCTCCAATTCACATTATCAAATGCCTTCGGTGCATCTAGAAATATTGGAGCCATTTGTTTTTCAGGATGTGCCTCGTAGTATACCAAAGTGTCCAAGATTACTGTCATATTGTCTTTAATTTGTCTCTTTGGCAGAAATCCATTTTGATCAGGATGGATAAAATTAATTAAATATTTTTTAAGTCTTTCTGCCAATATTGAAGCAAAAATTTTATAATCTGCATTTCATAGGGAAATAGGTCTATAATTCTTGATTTGTAATGGATTGGTCTCCTCTTTTGGAACAAGTGTGATATAAGCTTCTGACCATGATTTAGGTATCCTCTTCTTTAACATAACTTCATTCATAACTTCTAGCAATGGAAAATTCAATGATTCTTGTAATGTTTTTTAAAATTCTGCCGGAAGTCCATCTGGGCCTGGTGCCTTTCCATTATTTTGCTTCTTGAGTGCTTCAGTTAACTCCATCATCGTTATATTGCTTTCTAACATTGTTTCAATCTCTTTAGGTATCTGGGGTAAATTAGCATTCTGTAAATACTGTTTAACTCTTTCCTCATCAATATTCTCTTGTGTGTATACTTTCCCACAATAGTCTCAAATGATTTCCTTCTTCTCTTTACTACCATAGCAAACTTGGCCTTGGTCATCTATTAATTGCAATATTTTCCTTGATTCTTTCTCCCTTCTTAATTTATATGCTAACCATCTACCTGGTTTATTTGCATTTTCAAAGTAGTTTTGTTTAGCACCTCTAATTTTTTGTGCTAATTCTTCTTTTTCTATTAGACCCATTTTATGTTTGGTTATATCCATTTTTAACAATGTCCTTTTTCTGTGGCATTTTCTGAAGCTCTTTTTCAAGTCCTTTATACTCATCTTCTAATGACTTAGAGGCTAATCTTTTCATGGTATTTCTTTTCCTTGTATAGTCTATTATCAAGCCTCTGGCATATGTCTTCATGTATCCCATACATTCTGGATTGATGTATCTTCTTTTTTGTTTTCTCTAAAGAAAAAAGCCAGTTCTTTCTCCATCCACTGTGTGAAGTCTTTTTCCTTTAAAATAGTATTATTTAACGTCCATCTAGATCTTCTTTGTCCTTTCCATTTAATTGTCATTGGATTGTGATCTGCCCAAGTAGTTGTTTCAATATTTATTTCTTGAATATTAGTTAACAATTCTGTTGACATCCATTTCATATCTATTCTGGACCATGATAAATGTCTATTTGAGTAGAAGGTGTATTGTTTAGTTTTAGCATTTCTTTCTCTCCATGTATCTTTTAAGTTTATTTCATCTACCATTTAAAAAAAAAAGATTTAGGGAGAGTCTTTCTATTTTGCTTTATTGTTTTCTGTGCTGTATAGTCCAGTTTATTATCTACAATTGCATTAAAAACTCCCATCATAACTATATTAACATAGTGCAGTTCAATTATTTTCATATGTAATTTTTAATAGAATTCTTCTTGATTGTCATTCAGGGCATAGATTGCAATCAGGAGTGTTTTCGTATTATTGTCCATTATTTCCACCATTAATATTCTTCCATCATCATCAGTATAAATCAATTTCGCTGGGATGGTCTCTTTAATATATAAAACCACTCCTCTTTTCTTGCATTGTGTCAAGGAAGTAAATATTTTCCCTAATTTTGGCTGTATCAACAATTGTTCATATTGTTTTTTAATATGTACTTCTTGTAGGCAGATTATATCAAATTTTAATTTCTCTAATTTATGGAAGGTTTTCCTTCTTTTAACGGCTGAGTTAAGTCCATTTATATTAATTGTAATCAATTTTTTTGCTTCCATGTTTATATTTTGTAGTTAGGTTTGACAGCTCTCATGGATCTTGGTTCACGTTGTTTTTTGGCTTCCTCCTTTCCACCTACTGCACCTTCTTCTTTTTCAGTTGTCATTTGGGAGTCCTCTTGGAATTCAATTAGTGAAATTTCTTTTTCTGCCTCTTCCTCCCCTCTGAAAAATTCTGTGTAAAATGATTCAGCTTTCTCAATTGAGTTAATTCTATATCTCTGTTCTTGCCATGTAAACATTAAACCTTCTGGAATCAGCTATCTATAATTCTTTTTTAAGTAGCATTTTGGTCAAGAATCGGTATTCTCTTCTCATCTCTCTCACTCTTCTGGGTACTTGTTTCAAGACCACAATCTCCTTATCTTTGTATTTCAATGTTTTCTCTCTTGCCACTTGCAATATTTGCGTTTTAATGGTTTTCTTTGTAAATCTGATGTGAACTTCTCTTGGTAAGCTATTTCTCATCGTATATCTTGTGAAGACTCGATAAACCTCATCTATTCCATCCATCATCTTCTCTTCAGTTATTTCCAAAGCTTCAGCCAATATTTCTATCATTATCTCAGCTAGATTTTATCCTTTTTCTTCCTCTATGTTTTGGAATTGAAGATAAAATTCTGATCTGTCCATCTCCCATCTCAGCATACCACTTTTATCTTGTTCAACCACAGTTAATCTGTTATCAATGTCTCCAATCTTCTTGTCTCTTTGTTTATCTTCTTCTTCAAATTTTTGGAGTCTATCATCACACTTCATCATCATTTGTTGGATGTTCTCCACTTTTTCATTGGTTTTCCCTGTTTTTTGTTCAATGTTCTCTATTCTCTTTTCAATATTCTCTGATCTTGTTTGAATATTTTGAATTCCTTGCATAATCATCTGCAGGGTCACTTTTTCTTGTTCTTTTTCTTGCCTTAACATTGTCTGTATTGAACGTTGTCCTCCAGATGGTGGAGAGAAAGAAGTGGAAGTTGAAGAACCAGGAGCTGTTAATTTCCTACTCATTTTGAGCAATTCAAAATCTACAGGTTCTTCTAGACCTTAATCCAATTGTGAAATAACCAATTGCAGTTCCAAATAAAAATAGTAGGAAAAAAGAAGCCAAATATTAATCATTATAAAAAATAAAAAAAGAAGAAAAAATTTCTTCAGGTTCTTGTATACCTTAATCCAATTGGTTGGTTAGATGACAGTAAAAATTCAAAAATGAAGGAAAAGACCATAAACACACCATAAACACACACAAAAAAGAAAAGGTTGTAAAATCATAAAAAAGGCGAAAAAGTGAAAAATGAAAGGCTAAAAAAAGAAATGAAAAATTCTTCAGGTTCTTCAACACCTTAATCCAATTAAGAGGTCTCAAATATAAAAGGATGCAGAAAAATAAACAACAACAACAACAACAAAACCAATATGGAAGGTAGATGGAAAGACAAAAGTACCAGGAAGGGAGAAAGAAAAAAAAGGCTACTCCCTTAAAACGAAAAGGAAGGGAAACATTAATACTAAAGCCTTTCCTTTAAAATAAAAAGCAAGCGTAGAAATTTAACTTCCAAAGACAAGAAAAAAACAAACAAGGACAAGTTCCAAAGAGCCAAAAATCCAAATAGCTATTACAAAAAAAAAGTAAACTGATGAGGAGGGGTAGCACAGCTTAGAAAAAATAAAAAGAGCACACTGCACTTTGTTTAATTATCCAAGGCTCTTTTTATAACTCTCCTCTCCAAAGACTTATCACCTTTTCTTTTCCTAAGCTTCAACACCAGACTCCAGCTGTTGATAGAAACCCAGAAGAGCACCTGCAATAATACTCTCCCATGCTCTTCCCTCTATCTTATCAAACAGGCAGTGTCCTTGAAAAGAAGACTCAGTTCTTTCTCAGCTTTGTCTGGTCAAAAGAGAAATAGAATATTTCCAAGCCTCTAGTTGGCAGTGTTACAAAGTTTCTTTAGCTTTCACTTTCCCCCTCCTTTTCCAAGCAAAATATAATAAGAATTAATTAAAAAAAGAAAAAGATATTTAAAAAAAATAACTAAAAGGGAGTCTCTGGCTTAAAATATTATAAAGTCAAAAAGGAGAAAAGAATAGATAAAAATAAGAGAAAAAAACCAGTCCAGTTTCAAAAAGTAAGATCATGTGTAGAAAATCCAGCAATATTACTTTGACATTCCTGTTTAAAATTGCCGCTTAATCACTTCTGTCAAAACTTTTACAGATTCTTTCTTTTCCTTAGGGTGTCCTTTCAAGTCTTAAAATAAAGAAAAAGTTCTCACCAAACCAGCACACTCTCTCTTTCCGTTCTCTTTTGTTTCAGGGCTGTCCCAACTTCAGCAGCAGATATTTTTATTGGGAATTTTACCTGAAATATATAGTAAAGATTTGAAATACCTGATTGTAAATGTATTAACAGTGGCTAAAAACTGTATTTGCTAAAAACTGGAAAAATGAGAAAATACCATCACAGGAGGAAATCATTAAGAAAATATTGGAATGTGCTGAAATGAGTTGATTGGCATATGAAATTAGAGAACAAGATGATAAACAATTTTATAAAATTTGGGATCTATTCTATCAATGGTTGGACAATAAAATATAGTAATGAAATATGTAGACTTTTAGAAAATAATAAATATATAAAGATGTATTATTTTCTTATTATATCTACAAAATGATTCTAGGATAGATCTGGGATGATAATATGAATTGTCATAAAACAAATTAAATAAAATATGATCATTTTGTAAAACATGAATGAATAAAAGTATAGTCAAATGATTGATTAATAATGATACTAATGTATTTAATATTTGATTGAAAATACGAGATTATATACAATGTAATTATAATTGAAGACTACAAAATGGAAGCACAAAACAATTTTTAAACCAACCGGCACACTTGATGACTTGATGTTTTTATGTTTTGTTTGTTTATGTTTGTTTTAAAAACCAATAAAATTTTTTTAAAAAAGACTACACATAAATACACAACACCCATCCACACATACACACACACACACACACACACACAGAGAGAGATATCAGTGGATTGCAAACTTTCCTGCATTCTGCTTTTCTTTACTATCCACAAAATGAAACTCTACATATATTTAATTTAAAATAATATATGTATTTAGACAATTATGGTTAAAATCACAATATAATATATCTAACACAGGGGTGTCAAACTCAATTTCATTGAGGGCTGCATCAGGGCTATGGTTCACCTCGTGGTGCTGGGTGGGCATGGCTGACTAGGTGGGTGTGACCAACTAGGTAGGCGTGGCCAGCTGGATGCCATTCCCCAAACTGCTGGTATGTTTTCCCTTTGCACTGGGTAGTCCGGGCTCAAGGCACCATGGCCCAATGTTTCCTCTTTGTTTTTGGTAGACTGGGCCAAAGAGACATGGGCCGGCCCCTTACATTTACCAGAATGGCCTCGTGGGTTGGATCTCATCACATTGAGGGCTGGATCTGGCCTGTGGGCCTTGTGTTTGACCCCCAATGCCACTAGTACAACTAACCTTTATAAAGCTTCTTGAAGGTCATGAAAGTGAGAACTATCTTTGCCTTGAGAGGTGAAATAATATGTGGGATGGACTTGGGAGACAGGAAAAATAGTAGTCTGGACCACTAGCATGTAAAAGATATCTGAAATTAGTGGCACAATGGATAGAATGGAGCATTGTAGGCTAAATCTGCCAACAGCATTGAGTTTGATTGTGATGAGGCTCAAGGTTGATTCAACCTTCCATCCTTCCAAGGTAAGTAAAATAGGACAGAGATTTAGGAAGCAATATGCTGACATTGTAAACCATCCAGAGAGAGCTGAAAAGCGCTAGGGGGCAGTATATAAGTCTACTGTTAGTTCTATTGTTATTGCTATCACAAAACAGAAGGAGAAGAGGTATGGGAAGCAATACAGAAAAGAATCTCCCTACTTTTCCAAAGAGTAAAAGAGAATGGGAGAAATGAAATGTCATGTAAGTTTTTATTAATGTAACCTTATAGTAGAGATAGAGAAAGTATGAATTATTGTCTTGCTGGACTCCTTGAATGGCTAAAAGGAAGTAAGCAGTTCTAAAGGATGAAGCTCCATAAAAAATGCCTGTTTTGGGATTTCCCATCATATAGCTACCATAGTAATGGCACTGCACAAGAGTAATAAAATATGAAGACTATTGCATTGGCACAAACTGAATTTACCAGGTAATCTCCAATTTCAGTCCCTTGTAAAGTGAAGGTAACAAGGGCATGAGTGAATATGAACTACCAGCATTAGATAAAGCCAAGCTGGAAAATGTTTTTCAGGACATAGCCACTACCTGCAGCAGTTCTGAGCCCAAGTAGACAGTCAGATCATGGCTCTGCTTTCACTAAGGTATACTTCCAGAATCAGTGCTTTACAATGAATGGAACGCCTGAGGTGTAATGGAATTTTAGGAAGAAACAAAATAAATGCAAAATAGAGCCTTCAACTATTAACCCTTTTTGGCAGCCCAAAAGCATACTGTGATCAATACTACCAAAAAAGCCATAAGATTTTTAACAATATAAGGATGATTATACCTTTATTATCCAAATTTCACCAAAAGTCAGTCAGGGACCAGGTTTGAAACTTGACTGATATATACTGTATGTTGGTAATATATTTTTCCAGAATTTCTGTAGCTGCTGATCCTCCAATTTCTAAAACTGGATATAAATGAATCCTATATTGTATCAATATAACAACATATAAATGAATCAAAGGCAAGCCTTTTTAATGGAACTATGCCTCATTCAAGAATGATGGCATCATCCCTCCTGCAAATAAGTACTGCTCTTATCCTCTTGACTATGAAATAATGAATAAACCTGCTATGTTCTTTGTTCTATGTTACTTGCCTTACAAACAAAAGACAGAGATTAAATAGACAGAAGTATTTTTAAAAAATGTGCATGCAAAATCTGTCTTCATGGCAACTTGTGAAGAAGGACAGGACATAACCTGGGAAGAACATTAGAGACTATCATATTGAGCATTCATACTATGACTGCATTTGTTTACTTGCTTTCAAAGAGGGACTATGGGACAGAATATAAAAATATCTGCAGAAAAGATAATAAATCAATCCTTAAATTAAATCCTGTCAGTGAGCAGTGGAATATTTGTTTAAAGTTGAATAAATCCACATAGTTTGTACATCAGAATTCTAACCTGAACGTCTATAATGTAGCATATTGCTTTATGTAAACATTAGCACTATTAAATTCTCACAATACAGTAACTATTTCAAGAATGCTGACAGTTTCAATATGTTCTCAGAATATGTTCCAGTTTCAAAGACTGTGCTTTTGCATTAAAAGTAAAAAAATAATAATATTTGACATGAGGCATTAGTGAGGGTTGTTTTTTTTTAAAGAAATCTCCCTTTTAAATGAAAATTTCTGATATTTGGACTCCCAGAAAAGATTAGTAAGCAATAACAAGGGAATTTGGGAAACTTGATATAAAGAACCATATCTGTAACTAAGCAATGTTCCTGTCTGGTCATATTCCTGAGCCCTTTAATATAAGATTATCAATCCTAATAAAATATCCAAATATTCTTAATGCATTTGTGTTCAGTTTAACAGTGTCTTATCATTAACATTTTAATCTGATTTTTAAGGAACTTGCTTTTTCAGAAGTTGAACAGTTCTTGAGATGATTAATCATATTCCATGTTCAGCCTCATTGTGTATGATTATATTTTGTACATAACATTTTATATATAAAATTACTATTTTAAAATTCATTGACACTATCAACAGCATGCATAAAAATACAGGACTGAAAGCTCCAGAGCTGAACTGTATGCTGTATGCTTTTGAAAATTCATTGCATTCCTCCTAAATACTTTTCTTTCTGACTCTTTAAAATATTTAAATAGGTTCTCTTGAACTTATTTTATTGCCACATTGTGCTGGAAATTAACCAAATTATGCAAATGAACATTCTGGAGAAAAGAGATAAAGAAAATTAAATTTTAACAATTTCAGACATCTGTGACAGAATTTCTTAAAAAAGAAAAACCCAACCCTGGAGTAGTTAAATTGACAATGTGAGAGAGGTAACACTTGGTCACCTAATCCTTAACTTTAAATGCAAACTACTACTTCAAAGGACATTGGTAATTTCACACCTTTGAAGTTTTAAATCACTATTCTGCTTTCAAACAAGGACTTTTTTGTGTATAGAAAATGTTTAACAGCAATTACATAGCCACATTTTTGGATAGTAACTTCTTGCGTTGGTAATGTTTAAATTATGCTTTTAAAATATCTTAAGCATTAGGTTAAGAAAACCTGTTATAAAATGTATATGCTTATATCTTTTTTATAATTTTGACCATCAACTAATGAGACTTCAAATGTAATCTTACAAACATGTGATTAAATATGTAGACTTTTTTAAGGATAGAAGACCTACAGTATCTCTGATTTCCAAAGCAACTTTTCAAAAAATAACAGCCAAGTTTGTGACACTATAATGAGTGATTCTGCATCTCTCTCTGTCTATTTCTCTCTCTCTCTCTCTCTTACACGCTCCCCTCTCTCACACACACACACTTCCTCCCTCTTTCTAAGTCAGTCTTGACTTGTGGCAAATGTCTGTACAAGTGCCTTCATTATTCCTGGCAAATTTTGTAAGGCTGCAAAAGAGTGCCTGGTCCAGTCTCCCAGCTGGCTTCATGTCTAAGGAGTGACAAACAAAGTTCAAGGTCTCCTTGTTTCTAGCCTAGAGCCTTTAGCCATCATAGCAAACTGACTTTGTCACCCTTCCTTAGGACTCAGGAAGGCTGGAAGCATGTGATTTTGCAAGTATAGTTCTTCTGTGTTTAAACATTAATGCTACATGACCAATAAATTGTTGAAAGGGGATTGGGATAATGTTAAATATAATCATTAAACAAAGTTCATTTGTTAATAAATTCGTTGACGCCGGATTCAATCAGTAACATGTCATGTGCTCTGAAGAACTGTAAACTCCATTTATTTTCTATAGAATAAAAAAACAAAAGTGCATCACTTTTAAAAATTCTATCACTGAATTCTATAGTGAACAAAACCTTTACAGACATTCAACAGATCATGCAATGGTGAAGAACAATTAGGTTTTTTTTTCCCCATCCATGCTTTCCAAATCTATTTTTTGGTAATACGTTGAAGAAACTTGCTACACTTGTTTGACTTTAAAAGTTGTACAACATATTAAAAGTAAATTCAAGGAGTGGAATCTGTCTTACCTTAATAGCTCTATATCTCTTCCAGAAGTGGGCTGCACAGGCTGTAACAACCAGTTCGCAATTAGTGCAGAACCGAAAAAGTGAATGTGTGCGTGCACACCCGCTTTGTGCATGGCTGCAAAACAAGGAGATTTCCTGCATGTGGCAGCTGTGGTAAGTAGATCAGGCAAGACATGATAATCAGCTGGGCTGTGTGGGTGGGGCAAGTAAGCTGGATATATATGACGGGATACCGGGGCGGACGGGTGGGCGCAGCCAGTGGTTGGAACAACCAGTACAGGCGAGCCAGTCCGAACTGACAGCACCCCACCACTGAACTCTTTACATATCATTTTACCCAGGATTTCATCCTTTGAAGAAAAAAGCTGCTACTCAGCCCTTATAAATATTCCATAAGCATACATGTTCTTGTTTTCTGAGAATGGCTAGTGGCCTCTATGGCATCCCACAGCACTGACACTTTTGGAAACCAAACTAATGCATTTCCTAAGAGGACTGCTATAAAATAATCAGAGATAAATTTACAATCAGCTATACATTCTCTGGACCATGAAGTCCTAAATTTAATTATTACGGTTATATTGAATTTATTTATTTTAATATATGGATAAAAATAAAAAAAGTTTAAGACCAAAAATTTGAAGTATAGAACTTTATATCAACTTTAGGATAAACAAAAAGGTAAACAATAACCATGTTTTATGATAAAATCTATATAATTATCTAAGCATATAAATAAAATGAGTTGAGTAATTTATCTCACCAGAATTCCTCTGAAATTGTTCACTAAGGAAGTACCATATTTCAGGAAAAAGAGAGAAAAATTGGGTGATTAAATATTTGCTGAAAATATGCATTTTAGTTAAGTCTCTTTATTTGAATAATGAACAATTGAATCCAAACCTTTAGCAGTGGAATGATATTCAGTGTCTGAGATTTTAAGCATATAGTTTGTGAAAATGGAATGCATATTTAATCATTATTTTTTAAAAAGAAAACTGATTTAAAATTTAAAATAATGACAAAAATTTTCATTTCTTCTCCTCTTGCTTTCTACCCCTATGTAGTAATGTATATAGATTTCAGTGAGTGCCAAATATTTCTGCAATAAGTCTTCACTATTCCAATTATTGATTCCACATTATGTGTTTGCTGAGCAGAGCAAGGTTGTCTCTTCAATTTTTATCCTTTTTCCAAAGGATAGTTCAGGGAAATCTTCTTTACCTTTTATATCCTTTTACAGAATCTAAGCTAGTACTAAATAGCCTTGATAATATTATTTTTCCTTACTAAAGTAATATTTCTTACTGGACACACTCATTTAATATTTGCTGATGATAATGAAAGGTTAGCACATTAAGGGCAAGCTCCTATGATCTGAGAGAATATCCAAATAATCATTGATCAAACAACATTTTGCAACATAGATTATAAATAGCTGTTCTAAGGGGATGATTTCATCCTGAAATCAAAAAATGCAATCAGATTTTTTCCCCTGTTGTAATTATTTATTCAATATTTTATTCAATTGGAGACATTATGGTATTATGTTTTAACTATAGTAACCTATTTATGACAATCATTGAACAAAACATAGCTGTTATTTATGTTCTTTAGCATAAATAATTACAACGGAATAAAGGCAGAAGCATGACAGGCAGCAAAGAATAGCACACTGTGCAGGTTGAGTCAGGTTGGACATGCCTAGACCTGAACCAAGTGACTGCCTGGAGTTCCTTATCAACCTGATACCATAATTCACAGTGTGGATAGTTTAAGTGCATATTTTCTGTATTCAATTAAATATCATATTGATTATAAAAGGATTTTCCTTATCTATATACTGTTACCTTCTCATAAAACAGTGCAAATAATCCTCACACTTCGTTCTATGTGGTGAGTTAACATTTAAATATTAGAAATGAAACTTACCTGACTTATAAAGAATGCTATGAATTTACTTGTACTCTGTCAATAATCTATTATCTACCCATCCATCCATCCATCCATCCATCCTTCCATCCATCCATAAATCTGCACATATTCTTCCAATTTCAGTTCTGACAATCATTGAGGAGAAGGTTGGCCTTACAGTCTTTTGTTTGTCTGAGATCTGATAGTGCTCAGGTATCTCAGATATGCAAAAGTATTTGTGAAAGGAAAAGACCTATTTGGGGTTTATCTCTTCTGGTCATTTCTGCAAATACCGATTTTGATTTTACCTTCTCAGCTTGGCTGATTTTCCTTTGCAACAGAAGAGCTCCAACGTTGATGAGGTATAAGCATGTCATTGGCAAATTGAAGGACACATTAGCTCTGTAGCAATCAACTCTCCCTTCTTTCCTAACATTAAAGGGGTCCCCTGGTGTCCTTTTTCCTGTCCCTTCTGGTTCATCTGAATTTCATCTACTATTTCTCTGCACAGTAATTTCCCCCCTTTCACTTTAAACACAGTAAAGCAAATATGAGTATGGAAGCAAATCAGCACTCCTATTAGTTTTGTTTCACATTGGCCAGTAGAATAGAGTACTAACCAAGAACTGGAGATCCTTGGCAGCCAAGGGACAGGATGTTGTCAAATGATATAAGTGCAAATATAAGGACTTAGGAAGTTAAAAAAGAGTCCATTACATGCATAAAGGAAAAAACAAACCCAAAAGAGCAATGCCAGGGAGAAATAGTAAGAAATGGATTCAACACAACCCATATACAGTATTTTTGCCTATTGGGCATGTAATGTAATGCACATATTTGTTCAGCATACATTTTTGTAACCAATGAATTACCTGAAATTTACAGCAGACTAACATAATTACTTTGGGCAACCTTAAAACTGAAAACTGTATCTGTAATAAATATTTTTGCATCTGCCAATCTGGCTAAAAAACAAAGCAGAACATACACAGACTATAAAGACATAAAATATTACACTACAAGCCACTGGTAAGGAATTTAAAACAGCAGTTAACTTATTATCCAAGCAAACAACTGTTATTTTCAATTTATAAGCATGTGCTTAAATGACTCCCCTGACCTCCAGGTTACTTTTGTCCTCAACTATCTGCCTCCAATGGCAACAGGGATAGAATATTTCCAATTTCAATGGTAAGTATACTTTCCAAGACTCCATGGTCACAAGATTCTTTTCAAGCCTATTGTAGGATATTGGAAAGCTTCAAAGGAGTTTAGGCCAAAATTTCCAACACTAAGTATTTAATTTTGACTGGAAATTTCAAAATAATATTTAATATTGCAAAGTTTTGTAAGTGCTTAAAATATAATAGAATAGAACACTTTATTGGCCAAGTGTACATGCAAGGAATGTATATATTGCATAAGTTCTCAATGTATATACAAACAACAAAGTAATATAATCATAATATTGATACCAATAAGAGAAGGTAGTAGAAAAGATGAAAAGGATAATACTAATACAGCTATACTACATGGGTAAATATACTTAGACATAAGACAACACTGTAATAATTCAGCAGAGTGATAGCATCAGGAAAAAAAAAAAACTATGTTTGTGTCTAGTTGTTTTAGCATGCAATGCCCTATAGGGTATCCTAAGGGTAGGAATTGAAACAATTTATGTTGAGGATGTGATGGGTCTGTAGATACTTTCTTAGTCCTCTTTCCCAAGGAGTATACCAGGTATATAAAAAAAAAACTGTGCAATATACACAGGAATTGTGCTGTCCTGCTCACTCACACGCACACATAATGGTAATTTAGTAGGTTTATTAATATTACTCAGCAATTCCATTCACCAAAACCTCAAAACTCTTCCAATTAAATCCAATCAAAAACAGACAGATGGTCATCCATAAAGCAATGTCCAATGAGTCTACAAGGCACCTGATAGTTTCCAATCCACCAGGCAAAATCAAATCCACAACACAAGATAATTCACAAGGCAGGAAAAGTCCAGAATTCACAAGGCACATCAAAAGTCAAGAAACAGTGCAAATCCAAGGTAAGAATCACAATGACCAGGAAACATGCATCTAGAAAAAAATGCATTGTTTTCAGCATCATCTCCATCTGCTGAGCTAAATAGCCAGTTTCTGGTGCCACTCATCAAGTCGGCGGCCTCCTCACAAGTAATTGGGATGACCTTTGTTTTCTCCTGCATTTTCTTTGCCCTACGTGTTCTTGGATCAGTTCTTCCACCTTATTACTGACCTTCCTGTAGCTGCGTGCTTTGCCCACCAGAAGCCTCAGGGCTATCCTACTGCAACTGAGCTTCAGCCAAATCACTGTCAGCTGACTGCATTGACCAAGTCCCGTCCTGACATGCCTGAGGTTCATTATCTTCCAAACTGACACCTGGTATTTAGGAATGCATATAGGGGGGTCATCACAGGTATATAGAAAAGGGATGACAACTCACATTAACAATAAAATGGGACAGATTTATGAATGAATTGCATTAATCATTGCTTATTATATTGACATTGGTATTTCCAGATAATTGAAATGCTTTTTAACAAAATATTGTATGAATTATTGAATTAAATAAGCAGATTTACATCAACAAGAAATAGATATAAACTATGATGGTAAGAGAAACATTCAGAGTTCCCACTTTATTATTGAAATGTTTTACATGAATTTGATTAATTTCTATTTTATGGAACTGTGTCTTACCAGAAAGAATATAATAAAATTTGGAAATATGATACAAAATGTAAAATATGTCTTTTTAAATGCAGTGGCAACATTCCAACTTGTTACATATATGTAAGATGAATAAATCAGTTTGTTTTATTGAATCTAACTTGAGACTGATTTGTGGCTTTGGACAACAGCATTAATAAATGAAGACAAAGTTCTATAAATGAATCCCAATGTAGCTTGCCTTTCAGAAATTGTGTAAATTTGTGGAAGACATTTTTAAATTATAAAATTTGACAAATGTAGTATTATATTCTATTTCTTCTCCTTTTATGGAAAAGCAGAGATGGAATTATTCAATTTGGATAATCACATGCAAAATAAGATACCTATATTTATGCAGCATCTGTAACTCTGTGACACTGATTAACAAGTCATTCTAAACATTTATAAATTGGGTGAGAGTTCAAAGGAACCAACTCCTTTGAAAACAAAAGAGGCAACTGGATTGTTGCTGAATTTTGATGAGAAGCAGTAGCGCTGAAGAATAATTTAATCCACTAGCTATTCATAATCATAGGAATCATCATCATATATTATTTTAATAGTTGGTTCATTAGATGACTGTCCATGATTACTCTGTATTTTTCCAGTGGGTTATACCAGTTCTGGAACTTCTATCTAAAATTCTGCAAGAGCTGACATAGTTGATCAGTTGTGCACAGACCAGAAAAAAAAGATGCATGCCACATTTCAGATGGCCTAGATCATTTTGTGTATGTGTAAGGAGCAAAAAACAACAACTTTAATAAGATTAACTGCATGGTTGAAAAAATACAGGAGCTTCCTATTTTAGCTTAGCCACTTTGATTCATTCTCACATTTGGCTGAAGCTCAAAAGGCATGCTGAGTCAATCAGGTATAGAAGAGAGGTTGTTACTAATCTGAAACCATCCTCTTCTTCCATTTAGCTCTGTTTAGTGAATTTAGGCAGCTGGATAGGTTCAGCAATGTTGGGGGGATTAATTTCCACTGACTCTGAGAACAAATGCAATATATTTTCTGATCCCATATTTTCAGCTCATTGGTTTTGAATACAAGCATATTTCTCCCACACATAGATATGGGAAATGATGCAGCTGAGATATAGTTTACAGATGGGTGATGCATGTTTGAATATGACTGAGAAGTTTCATTCATCATGGATGGTAGACTCAATATACTATACAATTTGTATAGAGTGACTATAGTAAGCAGTAAGGGAAGAAGTAAAATAATTGTTGGTCCTACTTTAGCCAGGAATGCTAATAAAAAAATACATAATTTCCCCAAACTATCTGGTGAATGTGAATGAACTTTAGATTCACAAGTAATAGAATAACAGAGTTGGAAGGAACATTGGAGATCTTCTTGTCCAACCCCCTGTTCAGGCAGGAAGATCTATATCATTTCAGACAAATTGTTGTCCAATCTCTTCTTTAAAATCTCCAACACTGGAGCACCCACATACTTCTGGAGGCAATGGTTCCACTGATTAATTTTTCTGTCAGAAAATTTCTCCTTAATTTCAGGTTGCTTTTCTCCTTGATTAGTTTCAATCTATTGTTTCTTGTCTTGCCTTTTGTGCTTTGAAGAATAGGTTGACCCTCTCTTCCTTGTGGTAACCCCTTAGATATTGGAATACTGCTATCATGTCATCCCATAACTGATTCCTGAAATGGTTCATTATATGTTTTAGCCTCCAGTCTCTTAATCATCTTTGCTGCTCTTCTCTGTACTCCTTCTAGAGTCTTAACATCTTTTTATATGGTAGCGACTAAAACTGAATTCAGTATTCCAAGTGAGGTCTTACCAAGGCATTATAGAATGATAATGACACTTCATGTGATCTTGATTCTATTCTTCTGTTAATTCAGTCTAGGACTGTGTTGGCTTTTTTGGAAGCTGCAGCACACTGCTGGCTCAACTTTAAGGGATTGTTCATTAGGACAAGATCCAGCAAAGTAGCAAGTAAGGCAGCAAGTAAGGCAAAAATTGCCATTGAAGGATGTGTCACTTTTCACTTTATCACGTTCTTTATCATTTTAGATTGAAGTTATTGCTATCAACATTGTGTTCATAATGTTAATATCCATGTTTTGAAATGAGAGAAATATGAACCAAAAATTTACATTTTCTGCATTTACAAAACAGAATAGACTTCCCGATGCCTATTTTGTTTCAGATGTATTGACAATGAGAGACGGGACTACTAACATTCTCATTTAGCACAGCTACCAAGTCAGAGAAAGGTGAGACAGAAGGGAAAATGAGACTTTTTTATTGCATATATTATATTTATCCTCACAAACCTTGATGTGTTCTAGAAAGGCAGAAGTACCAGAATTGATGGTTTTCTCATGTGACCATTTTTTCTCATATAAAGAAGCTGCCAAAATTTAAAATGAGGCAAGACAAAATAAGGAGCTCACTGGAGACTAAACGATTATGTGGATGAGCCATCAAAGTAAAAACCAGTGAAGTTAAAACAAAAAAAGCTTGAGGAATAAATACATTCAGATTTACTGGCTCTGTTCTAATAGCCAGTGACCAGAGTTTCTCAAACACACTTTTTCAATCACACAATTCACAGAGGAGAGAGGAAAATCCTTTTACTTCTGCTCTGAATTCATTGAAGTGTAATCACAGACTAATTCATTCACAGTCTCAATCTATGCTTTGTGAAGTATAAAAAAAATCCTCTGAGGAATATCACTTTTGTACTTTTTTTACTTTGTAGAAGGATGGCTCAGGATTTTTAAAAAGCTGAGGTTAAAGGAATGTCTTTGAGTGAAAAACAACAACAGATGTCTGGTACCTTATTGTCATTCATTCTAAATATCTGCTTGATGCAATTTAACAGGCATAACAGAAGCAGAATACATAAATAGCATTTGAAAAATATCATCTGACAGTAGATAAATGTGCATATAGGAGCCAACAATAATGTTGGGTTTCTACTAAATGAAGAAAACTTTGACATTAATAGAAAGAAAAGTACATGTATATTTATATATGCTTCAAATGTGTGATAGGAAAAGCTAGCTACCTACTTAGGATGTAAAGAGCAGCTCAGTTGCCAATGTGAATTGTAAATTGTAAATGGTATAAATCTGAGGTGGTAGACTCTGCAGTCGGGCAAACCATATATTTGAAGGTGAGAATCCTGTAAAAGTAAAAGAAGCTACAAAGGGGATGCATTTGTTTCCTTGTTTTTTTTTTTTTTTTAACAATAATTAATTAATGGGATGAGACAGAGAGAAACACACACACAAAGAGAAGAGGTGACCTGTGCTAACTCAGTAATGGCATAGTTGATATTCCATAAGAAATGGATAAATTGTGCTTATCTATCAATACCCATGCTTGATATGTTAAGAATCCTTCTGCAACCCAGGCCTAAAAGTTATTGAGTGAAAGACTATGGTTATAGAAATAGGTCTGTCAGTCAGTCAATCAGTCAGTCAGTCTCTCTCTCTCTCTAATCCATTTCCATATATATATAGGTGTTTAGCTAGGTTTTGTAGTGGTGCTCCTCTGGAGCTGACTATGGGTCTGAGAGGTATGCCTTCTTTGTGTATTTTGGGAGGCCGTATAGTTTGGGGCATCTGGAAGATTTCTCTCTGGGTGTTGGATCTCTTTGATCCACAAAAACACACTGAAACATAATAGAGACCCAGAAGATGAACAGACCTATGGAACAGCTGTCCTGCCCTACATAAGAGGTACTACAGACAAAATTAGTAAGGTACTACACAGACATCACATCAGGACTGCCTTCAAAACAGACAGAAAAATAGCAGCCATCCTTAGCAACCCCAAAGATAAAATTGACCTGGAAAACCAAGGCATATACGAAGTCCCCTGTGCATCATGCCCGGCCACATACATTGGACAGACCAATAGAAGAATAAGTACCCGCCTGGATGAACACAAAAATGCAGTCAAAAAGCTGGAACACACTTCCTCACTAGTCCAACACATGGAAGCCACAGGTCATAGCATCAACTTCAATGGCACCAAACCCTGGCCACTATGGAAACCCTAGCCACAGAGTCATCAGAGAAGCCATAGAGATTGAAAAAGACCAGAAAGCATGAATAGAAGAGATGATTCCACCAGGCTGTCAATCATTTGGAAGCCTGCACTCACAAACAAAAATCTCCACACCACAAGCCAGGCAAACACCTGGGCACAAACAGATCCCCCTGATACCTCCAGCTCAAACACACCCCAACCAGGCACCCAGATGAAACCCAGCTTCCTAACTAATGATAGCATCATTTACCCGCCAAGCTGCACTAAAGGCCTCCATTAAAGTAACACAATGCTGCCAGCCAATCAAGACACAAAAGAGCCAAAAACAGACAGAAGATATCAGAGACACCCATCAAGCAGAACACAGCAAACTCCGAGACCAATAAACACAGACGAAGACTCCCAACCAATCAGGATGAAGAAAAACATTCTGGCACAGCAATAGGCTGCCCCAAATTTAAATCTGAAACCACTGTAAAGTCTGACCCACAGACGGACACAATACAGAAGCCTGATGATGGCAGATGAGATTCTGCTGAAACGTTGCTAAACTTTAAAAGCACCACTACTATGACGTGGGAAAATACCCAACCAAGCCGAACACCATATATATATATATATATATATATATATATATATATATATATATATATATATATATATATATATATATATATATATATATATATATAGTGTATATATATATGGATCTTTGGTTATTCAGGTTTTCTCCTGCGTAATTGAAAGTATCTGAGGCAACGCTGATGAAGTCTCATTCATCATCTTCAGGCTTGTGTCTTGGCTTTATGCTTCTCGGAGTAATGTGAGCTTGCAGCTACTTGTTCCTTTTAACTGCTAGTGGGGGTGTGACTTGATTGGGTGGGGGCACCCCACTAGCAGTTAAAAGGAAGAAGCAGCTACAAGCTCACATTACTCCGAGAAGCACAAAGCGAAGACACAAGCCTGAAGATGATGAATGAGACTTCATCAAAACATCACCTAGATACTTCCAATTTTACACGGGAGAAAACCCAAATAACCAAAGATCCACATACAAATATCCATAAAAACCTCAGAAAACAAATATATATATATATATATATATATATATATATATATATATATATATATATATATATATATATATATATATATATATATATATATATATATATATATATATATATGAGAACTGAAGTTTTTTTTAAAGGGATTCATTTCTAAGATAGTGTATGGCATTGACATTTTGCAGTTGATTCTGTCTGAAAGCCAACAGCTTTATATGAACAAGATCTTTAGCAGTTTTGTACGATTGTTCCTTCTCAGAGTTTGTCTTATGAGATGTAAGTTTTAGCAAATTTCATTCTGCTTCATTGAAGATTCATAGCTTACTCAATGCATCTTTCATCTCTAATCTGGTTCAGGTTCAGTCCATGGCTTCTTATGGTTTCTTTTGCTGCCTTATTTTTCTTGTTTTAATTCCAAAAATCCAATATTTAACTGCAGAATCTTTCCCTCTGGGCTTTTCTTGACAGTAGTATTTCAGTTTCTTTTCAACTAAAAGCTTGTATTTAATTTACAGTTATGTTCTGGCAGCCTGACATCTCATTGGTTTCTAACCAAGGCCAATGAGTTCAAATACAATATCACTAAACAATGAACAAAAACCTGTGCTTGTCCTACATTTTGTTCCCATCATTACAAATAAAAGAAGTGAATTCTGATGTCAACTGAAATAATAAAAATGTCAGAAGGTATATAATCATCAACATCCAACAACTATATCAACTTAGTAGTTCCTTGGTATTGCCAAATACTTTTCCATTTTTCCTTTTGAACCACTAAGAGATAAAAAAAAATGTGTAATTTAATATTTTTATTTATAATTATATCAGTCTGGTAGTATACCATTTTTATTTCAGAAAGCTACTTTTATTACACAGGTTTTACTTCCCAGCTCTCTGCTACACAAGCTTCAAATAGAAAAGAAAAAGCTTTTTTTCCCCCTTGTTCTACAATGAAATCTTATGGGGGCCTCTGATTTTTTGAAATACTGACATTGTTGCATTGTCTTAATGACATACTATCAGGTCTTTCTTTCCCACTGGGTAGACTGAGGGCTGACTGCAGCAAGTTATCCATGATCTTAGAGCTCATATCAGTCATTGTATTCTGTAATGGAGAGAGTGGTAGTGATATTCCAGCTTTTGAGGTTAGCTGTAACTCCTGCACATTTTTGCAGTTGGGAGGTATTGTGTAGTGGTATACATCCCATTGTGAAAGCAACTTCCCCTTCACTATGTTGAAGCATCCATAGAAACCTGATATTCTCTGTAGATCTCTTCTCATTAGGTCTACTGTTGTAGTAGCATCACATTCAGTTCTGGATTCTTTTGTCTCATCCATGTTTGTTCCATGTTATGTTATTATTTTCCAATAATTAGAAACAAGCATCTAAAGTTAAATGGCTTTTAAAAAATGTTAAACATGCTGTGATTCTCCAGTCCTGCTCCCCTACAGCCTGATATAAATGAAATATAACTGGAAAAATATAAGAACATATTTGTCTCTGTAAAACTCTGAAAACATTTTCAAAGAAAGCAAATAAAATGATGGAACCATAAAGACCACAAAAGACTGGTTATATTTTGAAAATAATCTCTGTTAGATCATTTGATAACTTTGGAACAAGTTTCTCAGTTGCAATTTATTGTCTGCTCATGTCTGCAAATCTTTCAGTGAGTATAACATGAATAATGTTAAATACAACTGATTGCTAGAAAGATGGAAAGCGGAAGAGAGAAAGATGAGAAAGAGGGAGAGAGATTTCAATATATAGAAACAAATTAAAATGTCTCTGGGGAATATGCCTCTCTGTAATCTCGTATCTATCTATGACCTAAATACTATATATCCCTGGAAAATTTGCTTTCTTTGCTTGAAATCCAGAAGGTTATGGTTTGGAATTTAATAGATCCACATCACACTAAGCATAAACTGTACTTATCTCTAGTAAATTGGTATGAGAAATAATAGTAACCAAATACATTATTATGGATTTATCAGGAATAACTACATTTCAGTTATTAAAAGAAAAGGAAATAGAAAAAAAAACACTGTATGTAAGGACGGTCTGAGCATACTAATGCTAAACTGAAGGGCAAAATACTGTTTTCATCTTACCATTTTATTATAGGATATGAGTAGTTCGGATGTTGAAATTCTTTCACATAAAGTATCAAAGAGCATCTTATCTGTAGTTTATAGAAAGTGGGTAGTTTTCATCATAGCAGGTTTCATAGCCTAATCATTGATGTGCTTCAAATACCTTTCATTCCAATATCTACTACCTGAACAATCATGTTATTCTAGTCCTGTAAAATTGAGAACCTACAATACAATTTCTCGGTCAAATATTGATAGAAAAAGATGACATATGGAAACCCATCCATAACACAAGGATAGTTATTATTTATTTGCATGACTGAGATAAAGTGAAAGAAATAAAGGCAAACTAGATGAAATTAATGAAATACTTTACACATTAATATTATATACAGAATATACTCAGTGTTCTAGCTCATGAATATGCTATTTGTTTATAAGATTTATTTGCAACCCATCCTGCCTCAGAGTGACTCTGGGTAACTTAACAAACATTCTAGCTATTATAATTGTCACAACTGAAAATGCAGAATTAATTGCCCTTCTTGTTGTTGTTTTTATAATAACAAATATTCACAAATAATGTAATTAAACTAAATAGCTGATTTTGATTTCTTATTAAGTGGACAATTTTAATTTTTTATTTCTTCTTCCATGTCCTATGTTCAATTCCCTTTGCTCTGACTAAGTTTCCTTTGGAGGATTTGCAAGGTTGGGATTTCCTGATTATAGAAAGCAATAGGTTGAGAAGCTACCCAGCGATGGGAGTCTAAGAGTAAATTTTTCTTCTTTGTTATAAACTGTTTCCAGCCTGAGAGAAGAAGAATATATGTAATTCTACAATGTGGTTTTCTTTTAGTGGTATATTTGTATTTTATAACTCTAGTAGAATTAATGATTAAAATCCTATATACATTGTAAATCCCTTAATTAAAATAATGTATGGATATGTTTGGGATGGATATGTTTGGTTAGCAACTATAGTGACCTAAAATTAAAGTATATATATTCTGACTTGTTTTGAATACAAAGAAAATGCCCTTCATTTTTGATTGTTCAGTTGCTGTATATGCCATCATCAAGTCACGGTCAGCTCTCATAGAATAACAGAGTTGGAGTCTTCTAGTCCAACCCCTGCTTAGGCAGTAAACCTTATACCATTTCAGACCAAATAGTTATCTAATTTCTTCTTAAAAACTTCCAGTGTTGGAGCATTCCAAGGTTGATTTCAGCCTTCTATCCTTCCAAGGTCAGTAAAATTCTGGGAGTTGAAGTACATAAGTCTTAAAGTTGCTAAGGTTGGAGACCTCTGCTTTGGAGAATAGCTTGACTCCCTGTTCTTTGCGTCATTCCTTGAGATATTGTTTCACTTATGTCATATCACCCCTACTCTAAAAGCTATCCCTAGCTCTTAGAACTATAAAGACAATTTTTCCATGACTCTGATCCTTCAAGTTTTCCAACAATTCTCTCATCATCACTATAAAATTCCACTCACCTTGCTACTGGTTATTATATGTTCTTTATTTCTTTAAGTTCTATTCCAGCAGAACTTATGTCTTTACATAATATTCCCCACTCTCTCTCTCCCTCTCCCTCTCCCTCCCTCCCTCTCTTTCTCTCTCTCTCTTTTCCATCTTCCATCCATCTATTATATTTATTCGTCTTGTTCTGGGTAGAGTAGAAATGGATATAAAACATACAAGCTACTGTATGTATAAATATGATAATAAAAACAGTTAAGAACAAAAATAGAAGAGTATGCTGGAATTTGAGCTTGGTTATTTGTGCCTCAAGTGTTAATTTTGGATGGTTTTGATTGATTGCCTATTTGTTTATTTTCTTCACTTTAACATGGCTTGCACAGGTCTGAACCTCTTATGTATATATACATCATGGCATCTGAATGTCTTTTCCAAGTTTTTCATGGTTACTCTTCTGGAGAGCATTTCTTGATTTGAGACTAAAATGAGATTTATACTAGTCCAATATTATAACAAATAATACAGTGCAAAAAAATAAAGCTTCCAGGCTGGCTACAGCACAGTGAATTATAAATAATTACCATCATTTGAGGTTAAGTGCAAATTCTGAATCTTATCTGTTAAATGATTTCAGATGTCTCTTAGATGGAAGAATAAGGAAACAATGAATCTGGATTTTTATGACATTTTTATAGCCTTGAATGATATTTAAAAAATATTTAAACACAAGATACTATTTATTTATTCATTCAGGTATTTAATTATTTAATTTATTATTATAGCCTTAAATTAGATTAGCATATTGCTATAGCAATTGAAAATTATTTTCTTTCTTTCTTTTTTTTCTTTCTTTCCCATGAAAAAAATACTAAAAAAATACCTAGCATTACTTGACTAGTTGGTACCATTTAACATCTACCATTTCATACATACAAATCGCATAAACAACTACATATAGGCAATAAAATGTATACAAAAATTGCAGTCACTGGTTGTAGTATTATTTTTAGAACCAAATTTACTCTAGGAACCATAAAAAATTAAACAAGCTAAAATATTGTATTTTAAAACATTATAAAATAAACAAACCAAACCTGCTGAGTTGTAGGAATTACAGGTATGATTATACCATGTCAATTATTGATGTAAATGGAATATCAGTATGACCCACAAAATAACATACTAAAATTGATGTTTAATGTATGAATTAAAATTATTTTAATGGTAATTAATGGTCAAGAAGACATTATAAAATGTTTGTGTTGCAGAATATAGTCCTCAGGGAGTACAGATTTTTCAACAAGTGATTCTAACCAAAGCTGAGTAACAGAATGTATGTTTTCTGAGTGAAAAGTCCCAGATTTAAAAATGTCTAGCACTGAAGGCTAGAAGGAAAAAAATCCCTTCAAAAAATCTAGAGAATCTCTGCCAATTCACAGTCACATTATTTTGAGGTAGATAGGATGATCTACATAGATTGCAACATTACAGATTTATATTGTTGCATTTATTTCCAGGACAGATATATTTGAACACTCTTGAGATCTTGGCTACATTAATGTTACTGAAGATTCAACTGTACCAGATGGATCTTAGAAACTTCAAAAGATAATCTCTTCTAATGTTTACAAAAGATAATATTCTAAAAGGCAAATAAAAAAAACAGCATAGAAGTTGAGGATTTTAACCTCAAAGTGCAATGTTAACTGCAATAAAGGCATTATAATTGTTGTTATTTCTGGCAAAATAAGTTTATATGTCTCAATGCCATCTGATCAGGTGGCAACAATAAATGGAAACATCTAGAATTTAAAATGGGATGGTTTTAAATGTCTGGAAATTAATACTTGAAGCAAAAATCTTAGCATAATCAAATTCACAATACATATACTGTACAAGAAACAGCAATCAGACTCATGATCTTGATATTGCCAGTCACATCTTTGGAAAGTGGAACAAGACTGGACTTAGTTGCTGTTCAACTTTTATTTAACTTTTAAGTGCTGTTCTTTTACTAGATCAAAGTGCCCCGGTACAACTTGATCTACAATAAAATTCATTGCTCCTGACTTTTGTGAATTGTAGCTGCTGCTTCACAAATAAATTTTAAATTTAAACAAACAAAATTGGAATTCTATGCATGTCCTCAATAGTTAGTAATGCTCTCTATCCAACCTAAGAAAGATTTTGTACTATGGAAACTGGAATTATTGATCACTCACACAGACTAGTTGTCAATAAAGAATTATTCTTTTATATAAACTTGTAAATGAAAAATAATTCAATACTAAACAAGAGTAAGTTGCAATTTAAACAGTGTGTTATACAGGTTTCACTTTGCACAATCATAATTGACCAGGTAGGTTATAATCCAGTTAAAGGCCAAAGTACTTTCAACCTAATTCCTGAAGTCATTAAGCTACTAAGTTTCCCCCCTACATTTTATTTACCAGCTTATTTTCATGCAACATAATCTAAATTGCAATAACAATGGAAAATATATAAAAAGGAAGACAAAACTTTCCTTTCAGCCAATTTCTACTCAAACCTCCCCACCCCTTCAAGTCACTATTGAGTCCTGGCAACTGCTTAGAAAAATCCTTGCAGTTTCATCCCAAGATTTCAGAAGTGCCATTGCTATCTGGGTGACCTTTGATTGCACACTCTCCCTCAGTCCTAAGAAAATACTTTTTCCACATCTGAAAAATTTTCAAGGACTATCGTCTGAGAAATAGACATGATTGAAATGAAGGAAAAAAGTTGAGTAGTTGCTGGGAAGAAAAGGGAAGGGAAGGAAAGGAAAGGCTAATGAAGGAGGTATTATAGGTAATTATCTATCTTGAAACAAAGTCAAAGTAATACAAGATTTATCTTAAAAAGGAGTTACAAATTGCATGTGGAGATGATAGGCACATTGAAATAAGGCTCAAAGTGTTTCACTTTGAATGACAGTAAATGATGCCCTATCCTAGCTGTCAACTGCCTCTCAGGATAAGCATATGGGAAATGACTGAGCAATGAACAAGGTGATCTGCCATTGTCAAACCTTGGGTAAATCTTTTCTTCATGCTTGGGATGTGCAATGAATCCTCACTGAAGTATTAAAAATGGCTCGTGGTTTGACTCATCTCCTGTTTAATGATGCTAATTGTAGTTAATGTATGCATGTGTCACAGAGGTTGAAAACATACTTTTCTCTCAGTCTACCTATCATGCTGCTTAAAGGTAAAAGTTACACTGAAATAATACTGAAGCCTGATTTATCAATGAGGTTAACTGATACTATTCATAACTGTAATATACAAAGATACTAAACCCTTTGGGCTTATTATGTCAGATTCATATTCTAGGAAGCAGAAGGAAGTATCCATGGACTTCCTTGCATCAGTATATCCCAAAATCATTTCGGCTTCTAAAAGGTGATTCTAATTGTTGTGAATTGAATAGCAATACAGGATTGTCCAGTTTTGATAATAATACTTTTGCTACTAATTCTAGAAAGAATGAACAATCACTGTTGAGACAATGCATTAGGGGAAAAAATGATTTTTAAAAAACAGAATAATTCTGTCTCAAAACATTTTCAGTAACAGTATAGTAGTGAAATATCAACTGCTGTGAAAGCCACTACAATATACTGGCTAAAGTATTGATGAGTCAGTTTGAGTCCATCCTCAGTCATGAAGAGAATCATGATTTTAGGCCTTTTTAAAGTCCAATTTATACCACAGATATGATGTTGATGGTAGAATTGATAAGTGTTATTTATCTCAGTTGATTTCCTTACTATGCAGCACATGTTTTGTCCACAGAATCCTTATCAACCCTCATATAATTAAGAAAATACTTTGTCATTGCTAATGTTAATCTGTAAACACTAGGATAAATGGATTATTTCTAAGATTTCTTTTATTATAGTCTTAAGGTTTTACATAGGTTTTAATATGAGTGAAGCAGTGACAGAAACAATCATTTTTAGTTTTATCTATCATTCTCTTTCTCAAAATCCATCAAAACACGTTGTTGAATGGAAATACTACATGACCTTGGTGGCCTATAAAAATATTGAACAGTATTACTTGAAGAGTAACAAAAATATGTAATTTATGTAATTCCATAATACCACTGAAAAGAGCATATAACAATGTTAATATTTACAAGAGACCATCATTTTCATTCTGTCAAAAACACTGAGAAACTTTAAAATGTTTGGAGAACAGGGACAATGCAAACATGTTCTACAAAAATATTAAAATTACTGAATATGCTTAACCTGATGATTAAGGGGACATTACAACTGTGCAATGGTTCAGTGGTTAAGATACTGGGTTTGAGATCTGAGCACTGCGGGATATGGTGAGCTCCTTTTAGTTGCTTCAATTCCTGCCTAGCAGTTTGAACGAATACAAATGCAGGTAGATAAATACTTACCTTCAATGGAAAGGTAACGACATTCTGTGTGTCTCAACATATAGTCATGCTTGGCCATATGACCGTGGAAAAGGTTGAGGGAAGTACACCCCAAAGGACAGTGCCAGGATCCACTAAAAGCAACATCAAGAACTAAAAACAGCCCTTCTCCTTTAAGAAAGCCCGAGTTGAAAGAGTAGCAACTCAGGCTAATTGAAAGTCTGGGCATTCTGCCAAAAGCCATTAATGGCTGTTACAAAAAATAACAAAACCTGACCACAAAAAACAGCCTCAAAACACTTGAATAAGGCCATAAAAATAAGTGGAATCAGGCTAAAAATAACTCACTAAAGCACACCAGAACTCTTTCCTGACAGGATTAATCCCTAGGATAGGAAAAAACAAAAGAGCTTGGACTAGGATTAACCCAGTAAAGCAGGAAAACAAAAACCCAGGGCAATCACTTCAGCTAGAGTCATATCAAAACCCATCAAACTCTAGGAGCTTCAAAGAAAACTCAAATATAAAAAGGCATGGGTTTGCCTTCCTAGTCTGCTGGCTAGCCAGGAATGCTTGAGCTGTGTCACTACTTCCTCTTGCCTTCCTGAATTAAAGAATTCTACTTTCTGGCAGCTTGCTTCGGTGTCAATTTTTTCTCAACTGGTTCCCAGCTGGGAAACAAACCTAGGAGATGTCTTCCAACAGGGTCTTTGGACAATGCTGGCTTCCTTGGCGAAGAGATGGAGATGAGTACTGCCCCCTAGACTTTTTTATTATTCTAATTGCTTCGTTCCTTCCTTCTCTCTCTATTTCCCCTTTCCTTTTGTATGAAAATCTAAATAAAAGATTTACCCATAAAACCTGAAAAATGCTAGCTGCTTTCATCAATAGATGACAAGTGTAAATCTTGCATGAGATTTGCAATACCTCTGAATCATTCACAGCCCAACACACTAGCAATAAGAGTTATTCAGCAGTCTGAGAACTTTCCCCCTTGACATATTTAAGAAGAAGCTGGACTATTATTATTGTAGATTTTACATTTATCACCACTGCGCCCACTATCTAGGTTAGTATGTCTGGAACTGCTGAATCTTGGGGTCTGCTGGGTTGCTTATTGCAGCTGCTCCCATCTTGCACACACATCATTCCAACATCACCCTTTGCCTATTTTCCTTGCCCCTTTGCTTACTTTCCTTTCTGCCTTCACCTAGTTTCATTTTCCAGATTGGAGGCCCCTCCTAAATATTCAAGGTCCATTTCTAAAATTCACTAGTTTTATCTGTTATATTTTAGTAAATACTCCTTGGTACCCAACTGAATATGTTCTTATGTAGGTGATGAGCACAAGTGAGAGAGAAACAAAGTTTATGTTCTTCCACTATGCATACCTTGTGTTGAAGTAATATCTGCCTAAAGGAGAACTAAACTCAATGATATTCAGGGTTCTTTTTGACTTGACAAACTTTTCCACCTAATCCCCTTTTCCTTTATACTCTCTTATGTGACTTGTTCTATTGCATTCCAAATATTAAATGCAATGATTTACTGCTGTTCTATGTAATGATTTTTGTCTTTTGAAAGAGGATATTTTAGTAAGCAATCAGATATAGCAGTCAATAAAATGCACTCTCTAGAGACAAGTTATAATTATCAACATACTATACTGAGAAGCAGCATTTCATGAAAACTCTGGTGAGTCCCTCAAGTAAATAGTGCCTCATTCAAATAACAAGGACAAAACAAGTAGGTTTTCACATGTGTTTTGTTGTTTCACAATAACTATGAATTCAGAATGCATGTGTTACCATGCCGTATACATGACTGCTTTAAAAATCATGCTAAAAAAAGTGGTGATCAATAGTTCCCCATCATCCTGGATAACAGTAGACAGAAATAAAATTAAAATCCAACTTTATAGTCTATCAAAATGGGCTAAAATAAAATAAAAATAAACTTTATTGAAACACATAAAATTTTAACTTAGGCAAAAATAAAAATCAAATTTACGCTGAATTTACAGCCTAAATCTCAGGAAGTATTCATTCAATTTTGTTGTGCTTTTATCAGTATTGCATACAGTGTTGGGTGTGGATGAATTATCTTTGAATCAGTTTTTGACTCCTGATGATTCCTGATGACTGCCTGGGTAGTTCCTACAGTTTCTTGGCAAACTTTTTAGAACTGGTTTGCCATTGTCTCTTTCTTAGGGCTGAGGGAGAGTGAATGGCCTATGGTCATACAGATGGCTTTGTGGCTGAGGCATGTATACCTTATATATGATTTATACAAAATAAAATAGGTACAAAAATGACTATGAGGATAATTGGTGTTACACAATATAATATGCAATACATTTTACAGCATCATAGAATCATATGGTTGGAAGGGTTTTAGAGATCATCGTAATCCAACAATTATTCAATGATGAATCTAATGCAGCACATTTGCCAAATGAATATCTAAAATGTTTAAAGATCTCTAGTATTTTTTTTCCAACTGATTGATACCTCATAGTCAGGAAGCACTAAGAACTCCACAGTTATTTCTGAAGTCTAACCTGAACTGTTTCTTTACACTTTTAAGTCATTGAGTTTCGTCCTGCCCTGTAGTGCAAAAAAAAGGATAAATCAACACTCTCTTCTTTGTAATATCCTTCAAATTCTTGAAGTCTGCTATATTCTCAGTTATTTTTCTCAGATCTTCCGTAGGATAAAAACATCATGGTTCTTTTTATTGTACTTTATAGTACTTGGTTTCCTTATATCTCACTATCTTAGTAGGCAGCTCTGCTCTGAACTTGTTCTAATTTGTTATTGCCCTTTTTGAATTGTACTTCAAATGGTTTTCATGAAAATAAGGTGAATTAGAAGAATTATTTTCTAGGCTACTGTATCTTATCATCCTGATATAAATAACAATCCTTTAGAGAGTTACAGATTCTCTTTTTATTTCTACCTTCTAGTACTTCTTCCAAATTGAGTCTTCTCCATTTATTTATTTCATTTTGCAGATTATTTCAAAATCATTAATATTATTGTAATTGTTTTATAAATGGCCATAGATTTACTTTCATGGAAAATGTTAATGTTCTGACAAATCAGATTTTGCTGCAGCATGGAAAGAGTCAATGGACAGAAACTCTGGTGTTCTCTCTTATACAATGCATACACACAGAGAAAGAAAGAAAGTGTACTGAAGGTGTAATGCTTTGCTTCTCTTCTACATTCTACTCCTAAGAATATATGAACATAAAGACAAGTAAATCAAATCAAGAATCAGAATTCAGGCAAGGAAATTTATCCAGAATGCTGAGATGTGTACATTATCTTTAAGTGATTCTTTACAGGACTTTTTGCATGTTTGATCTATGAAATGGGATGAAAAAAATATGTATCAGTTCAGGAAGGCTGGAAATGAGCCCATTTACAGCTTCCAGAGAGCCTCCGGAGCTCGGGAAGGCTATTTTCGCCCTCCCGGAGGCTCGAGGAAAGCCTCTGGAGCCTGGGGAGGGCAAAAATGCACCCCCTGCCATAGTGCAGGTGGCAGACTAGTCCAGGCGCCCACCCAGCAACTGGGCTGAGAACCCTTTACTAAAATTTTTGAAGTCCATCCCTGACAAAACCTAATCTAGAAATTGCTTGTTTATTTGTGTATGTGTGTTTAAATCAAATATAATGAGTCCAAACTATGACGTACTAGAAAACATGTTCCACTTGTTTTTATTTTTGGAGATTTAATTTTAAATGTCATCCTGAGCAGAATGACAGTATGTAATTTCATTTGTATTGTTGCCTCACAAGTAGAAATGATAATGGGTTCAGGTAGCTTACTCTAAGTTCACATAAAGAGTAGTTTTCAGCATGGAGAAAATCACAACTATCACTAATTCAAAGGGTTCCACTTATAAGGGAGGTATTATAAATGACAGGTTTATGCAGCACCCTGGAACAACTGACCTTTGAATCCAATTACGACTGCATTCTGTTTTGAGAAATCTGAACATATTTGTGTGTTTTTTAAAGTACTGGTTATATTTCCTGCTCCTGAAACTTATTCTGTGAGTTTAATGAAAGGAAAACTTTCATACAGTCAAATTATTATGCCAGTAAAAACAAATCCATTGAAAATCTTGATATCCTGATATATAATATAGCCTTTTTTTTTTTTACAGCTGAAATGTTTACTTAAGAATATAATACAAATAGGTACTTAATATCAGAATAGAGAACTGTTCAATTTGTGGCTCATGATACATTATTAAAATTATCCATAACACTCTTTTATTTATTAATTCTCAAATAATTTAAAAAAATACTAGACTACAATACAATAAAAATAGTAAATATTAGATAGAGCTATTGGTTAGAAAAAGCATATGTACGTGTGTGTATATATTCTCCTTAATAACAGAGGAGGAATAGTATGGAAAAAGTATAATATACTAATCTAAAAATCTATGCAAAAATATTTAAAAATACTTTGAAATGAACATTATACTGACCTAATTATCTGGGCCCTAGACCAAATAGAATTGGCTTTTTCATTTACTTGTTATTTACATTATTTAATCAATTTATTTCATATCTTTCTACTCAAGCAAATACAGAAAAGGAGGAGGGAGGGAGGGAGGAAAGAAGGAAGGAAAGTTAAATATTAACTTCATGAAAGGATAAAAGTAGTCACTGACAAGACATACTTCAATGACTAACAGTATTATTTAACTACATAAATTGCTTTTGTAAGGTTGGTGTTTGAGCAAATAATGACTGTGCTTCATATTAGGGTATGCAACGGTTGTACAACTAGAAACTACTTTTTTCCTCTTGGATTCTAAAAATAATAGGGGACATTATAGTGATTTAAAGTCATTACCATGGAAACTGGATTGAATTTATTAGCTGTTTTTCCTTCGTTTTGAGAGTATAGCAGTGTTTATTTGTTTATGGAGTAAATAGTTTAAGTTTCAAAGCAACATAAACTAATATGTAACACAGGCTAATATGTAACATAGGCTAATTTTCAATAGGTATTGTTTTATAAAAGATCCAAACATTGATATTTTTTTCCCTTTCACCATCAAAATTTCTTAACTTCTTAGGAAATTTAGGGATCTCTAAAATGAGGCTATAAATGTTAAAGACTCACAGTTTTATTGATGACATGGACAAATATTGTGAATGCTTTGCATCCCATTATTTTATTTTATTTTATTTAGATCAAATTTTATCACCACTGATATTATTATGCTGCAAAGAAACAGAAAAACAAAAAAGACACAGCAGCCAGGCTTCACAATATCATAATCTTTATTCCACTTTTTATATTCTTTTCTCCAATTCTTTTCAAGAACTGTGTGCATGTGAAGTTTGAATATATAGACCAAGTAGTGAATATAATTCCTGAAATATGTATTAATAGATCATTATCTCACTTTTCATGTCTGTTTCTGACAGGAATAGGTCAGTAATATAATAAAGAACTACATTTGCTACTTAAAAATCTGAAGATAAATTTTTGAAACCATGCAATATAAATGCTTTAATTTTGTTTCTCAGGTGTGGCCTTTTTCTTCCATAGAAAATGTTCTGTTCTTTTCAGGCAAATAGAAGGTGAAAAATCTTAAGTTTTATATTTACACACACACACACACACACACACACACACACACTGGTCTTGTGACTTTTTTTAAAATAACAGACTATTTGGTAGTAGCAGAAATTGATGGAATAGGAAGGCATACTCCTTTTCCCGAAATGAAACAGATCTAACTTAAGGGAAACCAAGAAGCATTGTATATAAAGAATTATTACATCTGTATAGAACTTTATAGTACCAAGTGAGAAATCCTTATCTGGGTGAATATTAAGGGGTAAAAATATTGTTTAAGCGTATACTACAGTATGCTAACCAAGCAGATAATATGGAGTTAGATGCTCTATAGTACCCCCTTATCTCGATGAAATTTTCACAAATCAGAGAATCAGGTATCTAGCAAATATGCCACTATGGTAATGAGGGATTTCAACTGCCCTGAAATAAGAAAGGAATCGAATTGCAGCATGTGGCAAAAGTGAAATATCAAGGAAGGAGTCATTCTACTTCTATGAAAAGATGGTAAGATGGTGACAAGAAAAAGAATAAACAGCTGAATTCCCCTTTACATCTACAGTCCATCTTTCACAAGGATTGTTCTGACCTGAATCATGCTGGAAATGCAGGTGTTAATTAAAGTTTATTACTCACTTACACAGCATTCAACTAATGGGAATGGTAAAGCTCCACCCATTTTCCTTGTCTATAGTCCCTCTCCACCAGAACCACAAAGTCCCTCAAACTAAGGTCAATCTGAACCATGAGGCACAAGGACAAGATACACTGCTCACAAAATCCCAATCCAAAAACAGAGTCCAAGGTTCCAAATGCTAAAGCATAGTCAAAATTCCAAAGGCAGGAAGGCAAGTCTGAAGTCTACAAGTAAAATCCAAAATATGAACCCTTGCTTGAGAGTGTGGCTTGGAGTTAATGGAGCCTAACTGAGAATCGGTTTGGTCTAGTGGTTAAAACATCAGGATAGAAACTGGGAGACCATGAACTCTAGTCCCATTCTGTGGATAAAAGCCAGCTGTGTGATTTTGGGCCAATCATTCTTTCTCAGCCCAACCCACTTCACAAGGTTTTTGTGGAGAAAACAGGAGGAAGAAAGAGCATTAGGCATATTTACTTCCTTGAGTTATTTATAGAAATAATAATGTCAGGATATAAATACATAAGTAAAGTAGAAAATAAATAAAATGACAGGTAGGATCAATACTCATAAATGGGTAAGACAAGGATACTTACTTGCACCACTGCTATACAGTCTATACAGTAATGACTTACCAGGACTGATGAGAGCTGTGTATTTCAATGGTACATGGACCTAAGGTATTCAACACCCATTGCAACACCTTGCTATATGTTGATGTTATGATTTTACTATCCTATTCATGTTGGTTTGCATAGGATGCCAAGAAGACTTAACTCCTACTGTCATAATAATTTGCTGATTATTAATAAATAAAAATAAAAAACAACGGCTTTTTAAAAAAAAACATCCCAGGAATAGATACTATTAATGATAGTGAGCCAATAGGGCAATTCAACACCTTATTTAGAGTCTGGATCTTAACTTCCTCATCATCACTCAGAGCAAAAGCATGTGTGAATTGAAAATGAATAAATCCCAATTCCTTTGACTGAATTATTAAGGTATGAAAGACTAAGATTATCCCCTGCTCTTATGAGGAGACAAAATTTAGAACTTAAAATACATACTTTTATTAGAACAAGAACAATCCCTATATTTGAAAAAAATATTTTGGATATGTATAAAAGGACCTCAGCTCCTGCAGTTACAATCAAACTGGGAATTTATGCAACTTGTCATTTCTCCAAAATCAGGGGATACAATTATTGATGCCAAATCAAAGCTATGAAACTGACAGATTCTCTAAACTGTGTCTGTTATAACAGAGAAAAATCTCAATTACAGACCTCTTGGATTTATAGTTGATAAATAAACAGCTGCAATTTTCCTGTTTCTTGTCCAACTGTCTCTGGAAAATAAGTTTGCTGCATTTTTTGGATGTTGAAGCTCAGAAAGATGTAAACATCCTCAATAAGGCTGGCACATTGATATAGATGAGCTGCTGTAAATGTATCTTTCAAATTGCCAAGTATTTAAAGACAGAAATGTCCAAACTCTATATGGGATATTTATCTGAGCAAGATTTGAGCAGTTGGATACAATGATAAAATGTACTTATATTTGAGGAGTCCCAGAGATAAAAGACATAAAACATATATTATTTGCTCATCATTTGCATGAGAAAGAGAGAAATAAGTATCCTGAATCTCTCAATAGATGAACAGACTATTTGGATTCTTACAGTAAAACAACATATTTCAAGATAGGGTTCAAAAATATCATATAATACAACCTTTATTTAAACAAAACTATACAGTTGAGAACTGCCTATTCAATCTGACTAGGGCAAAGTATAACAGTGGTGCCAAAATATGATTTGCATTTTCTTTTAATTATTTCTTTTACTCTATTTTCAACCTATGGTCTTATTACTCTTCTGCATTTCATATTTTGTATTCTGATATGGCTAACCATAAAATATTATAACAAGAGCCAGAGGAATAGAAGTTTAAGAAAGAATTCTAAACCCAAAATGATTTTTGAGGGTAAAGGGTGAAGTAAGTGCCTTGAATCATGAATACATTTTCCCCATTTCTTTAAGTTCCCCTGCAAATAAAACATCACTTTAAAACTGAAACAAAAATTCAAACTCCTGAGCCAACAATATTTTTCCTAACCATTTGAGTGATATAATGATGACACTATAACATTCCATGTGTCTGTTTTAAGGATTTTTTTATAATTGTAGGTGCTGAATATTATTGCCTTTTCTGGACTGGATGGCAATGTTCTTTAAGATAATCAATTCTTTATAATGACAGCATTTTCCAAAACCATAGTTGGCTCTCAGTGACATCTCAGCTAATTAAATTTGATAGTGCACAGCAGCTCTGATTCTACATTTAAAAAACAACATGCTACTGAAGTAACAGCTAACTACAAACAGGTTAATGGAAGAACAAAAGAACTGAAAATATGTTCTATATAGCTGGTAGATTCAGGCATCAGCAGTTTTGCTTCTCTTTATCATGCTACCAGAAGATGTCAAAAATAACCTTATTGTGATGAGAGCTAATCAAAGCTTCTAAACTGTGATTTAGTGTTCATTCTCACTACTTATAGCATATGACAAAAGGAGCTTCATTAACCAGCTTTTATGATAATCAGATATCAAACTCATTTGATTTCATTTAAGTTGACTAATACTTGAGACCACAATTCAATCTGAGCTGTATCAGATTAACCTTAGTTATTACAAATAAATTATACATAATAGTTATCTTATGCTATTATCCTATAACATGAACACTTTATGACCAGCTGCAGATAGTCCTTGACTTATGACCATACATTTAGCAAGTGTTTGAAGTTACAATTGCACCAAAAAAGGTGAATTATGACTGGTCCACAATACTTGCTACCATTGCAGCTGTGGTCACCTGATCACAATTCACATGCTTTGCAACTAGCAGATATTTACGATGGTTGCAGCATCACATAGTCATGTGATTGCCATTTGCAACTTTCCAACTAGTTTCTGACAAGCAAAGACAATGAGGAAGCTGATAGGAGATCACAAGTCATGGTCATGGAATATCTTGCTTAAGATGTGGCAAAAATTGTCATAAAATCATCTGTGATCTTGATGCCTGATTTAATGACTACTGCACTTAACAACAAATTTTTAGTCCCAATTTTTGTTATTAGTCAAAGACTACAGGCCTTCAAGTACCTGGGAACTACTCTTGGGGAAGAAGGCCTATTACAAACTGACGTGGCAGCCAGGATCAACGCAGCGTGGGGCAAATGGAAGTCCGTCACGGGCGTCCTCTGTGACAAGAAGATGCCAATGTGCCTGAAGGTGAAAATCTATAACTCTGTGGTGCGCCCCGTGGCCATATACGGCGCAGAGTGCTGGCCGACGACCAAAGAAGTCGAAAGCAGACTCCAGACAATGGAGATGCGAATGCTCCGATGGTCGGTAGGCCTCACCCTACTCGATCACGTCAGGAACGAAGAAGTGCGTAGACGGTTCAACGTCGTGCCCATCCCCACGGTCATGAGGCAGTCCCGGCTACAATGGTTCGGTCATGTGAGTCGCGCCAAGGAAGAATCCATCATCAAATCTGAGATGAAGGTGACTGTCGGAGGAGCGAGACCGCGCGGTAGACCTAAGCAACGCTGGATGGACACGATCAAGGCCGACCTAGAGATCGCGAAGACAGACCCGACATACGTGGCAGACAGAGAGGCGTGGAAGCAATACTCAAGGACATTAGCGGACCTCGCCAGAGCGCGAGACAAACGCTGAAGAAAAAGAAGAAGAAGAGAAGAAGAAGTCAAAGACTACAGGTAACTCATCGTAACCAAAAGCCATTTATATGCTAAAGTTCTGCTAAGAAAAATGTGGTTACAAAACTTTTTTGCAAATGTGGGTGTTTAAGTTTATGATATTCCAGTAGAACTATTTTTGAAAAGAACACCATTATTTAATACTTAGTCAAAACTATTAGATGCGGGGTTGGGTTCTACAGGTTCGCACCTATTCGCTAGAACCGGTTGTTAACATTCTAAGCAGTTTGGAGAACCGGTTGTTAGAAGAAATTACTGGCCTAGTCCTGTAAGGAATGCAGGAAGGAAACATTCTGGTATTGCTTACAGAAACTGCCTCTCTATTAAACCTTATCTTAGCAGGACTAGACTTCCTGTCTCAGGAACCTCTCTGGAGTTTTTTCCCCTCCTTTTCTGGTACTTTGCTTGTATGCACATTATGATATATGTCAGTTTCATTTATTTCTTAACTTTGGAAAGATTAAATGTGTTCTTCCATGGACTTCACTCTTCTGTTACTGTATAATAAAATTCAAGTTGAAAATTACTGTATCTAGAATTGATTAGTATGTGGAATCAAAGGAATCATGAAAGGTCTCTTTATCTTGACAAACTGCTCATATTTGATTGGCCAATGTAATAGATTATCAGAAGAATTCACAGTCACATTAATATATAATAAACAGTTTAATGTGTATTAGAAACATAGTATTAATGTTATATCTACCTACCTATCTACTTATCTATCTACCTATATCAGACATAATAATAATAATACTTTATTTGCGGGCACAGACCAAAACACAAGTACAACAAAAGAAGAACATGGGAAAATTAGTCATGAACAATTGGTCACCAAAAACTTGACTAAGGGGAATTACAGCATTCTCCTCTGATGGTTACAGCTCTTAAAAATTTTTTGGAAACCTGAGAAGTGATGTATGAGGAGCCATCACCTAGACCAGGGGTGGGCAAACTTTTTGGCTCGGGGGCCGCATTGACTTTTAAAATTTGACAGACGGGCCGGGTCAGCACAAGATTTTTTGGGAATCGCCCCCACCCTTTCCCCCCTTCTACTCCTTCCCCTCCCCTCGGAGGCCCCTGAGTCAGGAGTTGCTACCGCCGGCGCGGCTCCGCGTGGCTCCAGTCCCGCGTTGCCTCGGGAAAGGAAAGGCAAAAAGGAAGAGCCGGCGGTGCTTTGTAATGGCAGCAGCGGCACTGGAGGCTCAAGCTCAGTGGCTCCTGGTTTTGCCTTTTCCTTCCCAAGGCAACGTGGGACTGGAGCAGCGCGAGCTGCGCCGGCGGTAGCAACTCCTGACAGCCCCAGCCGGACACCTGAGCGGAGCCGGGCGGAACTGCCTGTTGCTGCTGCCGGAGCACCGCCGGTCGCCTCCTCCAAGCAGCCTGCCCGCCCACCGGGCTTCCCCTCCGCTGTGCGGCTCGGGGCCAGGCACGAGCGCCAGCGAGTTAAAGGAAGCCGGAAGTTGCTGGGAATTTGCTCAGGTTTCCGGGGCTTCCAGGCTTAAACTTTGCACAGGCAAAGTTTGCAGGCGGGAGCGTCTTCCCGCCGAGGAGTGGGAAGGGTTCCGCCTGGCGGGCGGGCGGGCGGGCTGCTTGGAGGAGGCGACCGGCGGTGCTCCAGGTTTCCCCTCCGCCGCGCAGCTCGGGGCCAGGCGCAAGCACCCGCGAGGAAAAAGGAAGCCGCAAGTTGCTGGGAAGTTGCTCGGGCGCTGGGAGCAGGCTTTTAAAGTGCCGCCAGAGCAGGACCGCCGAGCTGGGAAACGGGGCACCAAGGCAGGGCAAGGCTCCACCAGCAGTGGCCTAGCTTTAGGTGGCTCCAAGCAGCCCGCTCCAAGCAGCCCGCCCACCTGCCGGGCGGAACCCTTCCCGCTCCTCGGCCGGAAGACGCTCCCGCCTGCAAAAAAAGGAAAAAAAAGGGGGATCGGCGGGGACTCACCTTCGGAGAGTTTGCACTCGAAGGTGATTTTGAACTCCCAGCCGAGGCCTTTGCAAAGTTCTTCTTTTCTTTCCTACCCCGAGAGCGCTCCGCACTGTTTTGCAGCTTTGGGGGCCACGTGGCGCAGGGCAATACGCCACGCCCAGCGATTTTTTTTCAGGGGCGGGCCGGATTGGACAGACCAATGGGCCGGATGTGGCCCGCGGGCCGTAGTTTGCCCACCCCTGACCTAGACAATATAAGAACAAATTACTAACATTGGGTCTAGAAGGTTCTGTTTCAAGGAAAGACAGTAACTTAGATCTGCCTGCATTAAACATAGGGCAATATAAAAGGACATGCTCCATAGTTTCAACCTCAGCTCTTTCACAGGGGCATAGCCGCTCATTAATCGGGAGCTTCTTAAATCACTCATCCAGTAGTGCTGAGGGCAAGACATTAAAGTGAGCTAGGGAGAAAGCTCTTCTATACTTGGGAATGGTTAGAGTGTAAAAATAGGAAGCCATCCTCAGTCCGTAATTATTAAATTGGCTGAAGATCAGAGGGGAACAAGTTTTGTTAGCTCTGGCTCATAGATATTGTAAGTCAATGTCCACAAGCCATTGGACTACCCTAAATTGCGCGTCCATTAAGGCCATAATCTCCCAGGGCATCCCCATAAAACCTAGCAGGCTTAATTTCTTCATCAGCTCCCTCTCCCAACAAGAAAAATGAGAGTCAGCAAATTCCAGGGAGAGGTAGCTACCAGGAACTACCAGAAAGAGCACCCGAAACCACCATTTAAAGGTGTTAATACACGCCATACATTCGACTGATTGAGTGCCCAGTTCCAGGTACATCGGAGCAAAACCAACACAAGGAGGAAGACCCAGAAGTTTCCTAAGAAAGACAGTCTGGGTTCTTTCAATACAATCCTTGAAGCCCCGTATCCATATGGGAATTCCATAAAGAGTTTGAGCCAAAGTTTTGGCTTTGTAAATACGCAGAGCAGAAGGAATAAACTGGCCTCCTTGGGTATAAAAAAATCTTAAAATCTGCTGGTAACTACAGGAGGCCAAATTCGGCACCTGGGTTCAATGTCTAGTCCAAGCACCGGTGTTCTGAAATTGGATACCTAAATACTTAAAATGGAAAACCTGCTTAACAGCATTACCATTGATAGCCCAGTTATACAATTTCCGGGCTCTAGAGAACACCAATACTTTGGATTTGTCATAATCAATGGACAAGTGGTTCTCAGCACAGTAAGAGCCAAATGCAGAAAGTAATCTTTTCAGACCTGGCCTTGACAATGAAAGGAGGACCGCATCGTCAGCATAAAGGAGAAGCGGGATCTTTGTAGTTGACAGCTTTGGGGCATGGGACTCAATATGTCCAATGTGAAAGGCCAAGTCAGATAAGAATAAATTAAACAAAAGAGGAGCCAGAACACAACCCTGCCTTATTTCGTTCTTAATCGGGATAGGGTTTGAAAGTTCTCCCTGCAAACCACACCTGACCTGACTAGAGGTCTTGTTGTACAAGGATCTAATTAGGAGCAGAAGACGTCTATCGATAGAACTTTTGAGCAGTTTTGACCACAACAGTCCCCTAGGTACTGAGTCAAATGCTGACTTTAGGTCAATAAAGGCAGTAAAATGTTTGCCACCTGGTATGGTTGTATATTTATTGACCAGGTGTGCTAAGACAAAACAGTGGTCCAGTGTGGCACAGCCCACTTTAAACCCAATCCATTCAGCACCAATAATATTAGACTCCTCAACCCAAGTGAGGAGTCTATGTTGGAAATATTTATCATACAGTTTTCCAATGATGGAGAGCAGACTTATGGGGTGATAGTCGGCTGGGTTGTTCCTATTTCCTTATTTAAAAACTGGAACAATAATTGCTAAGCTCCAGGAGGTAGGGATCCTGCCAGAAGTATTGATATGCGTAAAGAGTCTTGCTAAGAGAGGAATCCACCACTCAGGATTGGATTTTAGCAAATCAGAGGGTATAGCATCAGGGCCAGGGGCTTTGCCTGACTTGAGTTTGGAGATAAGCTCAGTAATCTCAGCATGAGTCACGGGTTGCCAGTCAGGAACTGCAGGAGGCAGCTATGGCTCAAGCATGATCGAACTTGTTGATGCCTGGAAAATTGCCAAGAAATGGTTTTCCCAATCTCTGTTGGAAATACAGCAGAGGGGGAGTTCTTGATGACCAGGCAAGGAGCTGGCAACAATTTGCCAAAATAATCAAGTGTTCTTCTGCTGAATGGAGAGGAGAAGTAGATCCCACTTCTCTCTCTCTTTAGCTTTCTTTTTCTTAGCAATTAGTCCTTTATACTCCCGCTTCAAGCGATAGTAGTCCTCTGGTGGGCATTTATCCACTCGATTACGATAGAGCAGGTAAACCCTATTAATCTGGTTCCTGAGCATCAGACACTCTTTGTCAAACCAAGAATTACTTATTGAATGATATGGACCTCTCGGCCTATGGACGACTCCTAGCTCACTTTGAACACTATAAATTAGTGATTCAAAGGCCGAGATTGTCTCTGGGCCACTATTTGTTAGGGCCTGATTGTATTGGCTGAGACACTCCGGAGATGATAAAAAGGAGTGGAACTTTCTTTCAGTATTAGAAGACCATTCGATCCTCCTTGTATACGAGGCTACATAGGGATCTAATATCTGGGGATCCCTAGGAGAAGTATATTTGAGGAAAGCCCAATGATTGTAACCAGGGGGTAGTGGTCGCTCTCCGTAAGGCAGTCCGCATAGAAAGCATGGACTGCCTTTCTAAAAAGCTGGGAAACCAGCACAAAATCAATAACACTACTCCCACATGAGGAACTAAAAGTAAACTCACCAGTTAGATCACCTAGGATACTCCCATTAAAAATTATCTTATTGTGTTGGGCTGCTAAAAGGGCTAACTAAATGCCAGCAAAATTTGTTAATTAATCCTTACAATATCTGGCTGAAATCTGGTGTCCTATGGCCTGGAGGGTTTCTTGGAAGTAGAGTGCCTCAATCAATGGGGGAACTTGGACTCCCAATCGGGCATTAAAGTCGCCCCCTATAAGGATGTACAGTGCTGGGAATTTAGTTTCCATACAAGTAATGTAATTCTCCACCATGCCCCATTGAGCCTTAGTATCAGCTTGCCTCATTGTCGGGGGAAGATAAACGTTGAACACTAACAGTTTGCTGCATCCTCTCTTAATTAGGAGTGCCATAGCTAAAGAGCCACAGGGGGGCAGCTCCACTGTCTCCACTTTCAAAGAAGTAGAGACCAAGCAAGCTAGACCACCCTTATGCCTTCCTGTCATAGATTGTCTGGTGGCAGCCAAGGAAATGACAGTAAACCCTGTAAGGGATATTTTATTACATGCCCAGGTCTCCTGAAGCAGGACCACATCGAATGAGTGAATATAGTTGGTGAATTCTGTGGTACCACACCTTCTTCCCCAGCTTGCTATGTTCCACAAAAGGCACTTAAGTGTGCAGGTTTTTGGTTTTTTTTTTTTGCCAGATTTAATAGTCATTCTGTGTGATTAATTTTTCCCAGAGTGCCCTTCGGGTCCGAAAAGATACACCCGTTGTTAAGTGGCAAGATCATCCTCTTAGGAGGCAAAGGCAGGGAAGGAGGGAGGGGAGGGGAGCCTTGTTCATAGGGCTGTAGGGCTCTAAGCGCACTCCAGTTTGTACTTGTGGCATTAATTAGTTGCTTAGCTGGCAAGTATTCAGCAGCATCAACAGACGGAGTTTGAAGTAGCCCTGGATCTTCAAATTTACAAATTACACATTCTGGAGAGAGCGCCAAGGGAACATTTCTTTGTACAGACACAAATTCAAGTTCATGCTCATTTTTACTTCCATGGGTAAATCAGTATAGACTCCCTGAAGTCCAAGGGAATCCTTATCAGGTAGTGAAAGACTCCAGAGCTTGGATTTGGCTACATCCAGATGCTTTATGATTTGGGCCCTTTCTGATTGTTGAAGCGCACAAAAGGAGTCAAAGAACTATGTCTCCTCCTTTGCCCTCCTGCCAAAAATTGCCTTGACATATGTCAGTCTCATAAATAGATGGAATCCCAGAGGCACTGACCTGGGGCTTATTTACTAAGGAACCTTGGGTGCCCTGGGCTGGTGTTGCTTCCTTTGGGGTCATTTTACCCAGCTGATCAAATCAAGGGAAGCTTCCTGGTAAGATGTTACTCATTGCGGGAGGTTAATTTTTTTTTTTTTTTTTTGTAAATTTTATTTGAGTTTTCACAAAAAGAAAAAAATACAAATAAAACATCTTTTTTGAAAGTAGCGTAATCCCGAGTTACATTTCTTCGTACAAACACAAATTCAAGTTCATGCTCATTTTTATATTCTATTCCATATCTTATTACTATTTCATATTTTCTGCATAGCTTCTCCCCTCTTTTAATTTTCTCAATTTTATTTTAATTATCTCATCTCAATTCAAATCATTATTTGATTTTTTTGTCTGTCCTGTTTCAATTATCTATTATCTTTTCTCATTAAACAAAATTTCTCCTGTAGTTACTGATTGGAGTATGACACCTTTATATCTTTTAAGTTTATCCATTTAACTCTTATTTAGGCTTCAATATATACCCTAAAGTTATAACATTCAATATAATACATAACTTCCATTCAGATTCTGCTTGGTACATTTTTAAAATACACACTGTATTCTTAAAAAAAGAAAAAATATAAATGTATAATATAATTAAAACAACATTCCATTCCAATTCAATCCTATCATTAATATTAATATTCATTAAAGTCTTAACTTCTTTAACATTACTTTTCAATTAAATATCATACTTCTATGGGAACAATTATAAGCTTTCCATAGTTAATTCCCCCCCTCTTTACTTATATTTTATAAAACATTAACTAATTAAAATGTTCCCGTTCTTTCCTAATTCAATTTTCTTATTTATTTTATTTCACTTATTTTATTAACAAACATTTCACTAAATTACACTATTTCATCCCTCATTTTAATCATACATTGTTTCCAATTTTCTGAAGTTATTTCTATTACTAATATAACAATACAATCTTATGTACCTTTACAGAATCCCTTTTTCAATTAGATTTTCACCCATTATCTTTAAATAGGCCCTGTTTCTCTATATCTTGCTCCGGTCCTTTGTAACTTCTTTTCCTTTCCTTCTTCCCTCTCTTCTTCTCTCTCCCCTTTTTACCCCCTTGTCTCTCTACCTCTATTTCTCTCTTCTGTATTCCCCTTTTCTGTTGCTTTCCAGTATTATACTTATTTTTTGAATTATTTTTCTTTTCTTTGGTTGTTTTTTTAAATCTTAAATTCTCCATTCTCTTCCCCCCCCCTTTCCTTTTTCTTCCTCACATAAAATTACTTGTTCATTAAAGATGGCTTCTTCTTTGTCTGAGTCTTCTTGTTTTGCAGACATTTCTTGTTGTTTCTCATAGTTCCAAATCTCCATTTCTAAGAATTGAAAAACAAAGCCAAAAGAACCCTTCCCTTCTTGTGCATCTTCTTTGTACTTTTTAAGTTCCATTTTCAATTCATCCAGAAGTAGTGCCATTGTATAAATTTTTAAACAACCACCTGATTAATTTTAGTCATTCAAATGTAATAACCAAGAATCCAAAGATCAGCAAATAATCCAAATACACGCAAGCTGTTTCTTTTTGCTCTTTTTTTTCACTTTCTCTTCTTGGGGTTAATGTTTAGTTACAAAGTTTCAGTTAAAATGTATCTTTTAGAAGTCTTGTTGAAGTTTTACTGTAGATTCTTTTTAATTCCAGGCAGTCTCCTCCCTCTTCCAGATCCTGCCCTTATTTTTTTGCTCTCCCTTCCTCCTTATGAAAAAAATAAAAATTAGTGTCCAGAAATCTTTATTATCCCTTTGGCATTTTATTTTATTTTCAGCTTAATTGCCTATTGATGTCAAAGCAGATTTTTCTGATTTCTTATTTAAGTCTCTTAGTTGTCAGTATAGGGAAGGAGAGAGAAGGGGGGAAAAAGCCAAACCTTTCCCTTTTCACTTTCCTTCACTGCTTCCGACTCTTCTTTGGGAGCGATATTATTTTTTGTAAGTTTAAATTCCAGGGTACCTTAGTTGTTGCTTTCACAATTTAACCCGGTCAGCCAAAACTTTCACTTCTTATCTTCCTCCTGCACATTCTTTTCCGTTCGAGTTCTTCTTTGTGGTGGCCATTTCTGACCACCGCTGCAACCGCCTTCGGGAAAGGGAGTAATGTCCAACTGAGGAAGAGAGATGCGGCTCTCCTCAACCCTGCTGGTGGTCTCCCCCCCTCTTCACCACCTCTACGGGGTGGCTTAGCCCCGAAACCAGCCGGCTCGGGGCACTCCAGTGGCGAGCCCAGACCGAAACTGTGCATGATTACGGATTTCTGTCTGTCATCAAAGAGACTTCAAACCGGAAGCCCGCTGCAGGAGGAACAGTCAGGCTACCATCTGAGAGGACGTCAACTGGAGGTTTTGCAGGAATAGGTGTGTAATTAGTATGTGATGTAGTATCTGAGATGGCATTCAAGGTTGGCACATTAATATGTGCTGCTGAGAATCTTTTGGGGGCAGTAAATCTCCTGCCACTCACAAATTGTTGATGACTCAAGAGTGGCTTAATCAACATATCTTTGAAGACTCTTCTTGGCAGAATGCCAAAGGATCTTAATAGGGATCCTCTTCTGAAAAATAGTTTTGGGGTGTTGGAGTTGTCAAAACCGAGTAGTACTCCAGTGAAGTATTCAGGAGAGGGTAAAAGTTCAACCTTCTTCAAATCATCAGCTTTTAGCCCCAATAACTGTAATATATGGTCCCTTACCTGTTGTGTTGAACCCCAGTGAGGCAACTTGGCATTAATGGGATTAATGATGAGGGCCACCTGTTTTGACTGTAAGACCAGGTGACTGTTTGCGTCAAAAGATGTAAAGTTCAAACTATTGGTAGGATTACATTGGCTATTGCTTTTGCTGAGGATTGGCAGGGAGAACCCTGCCACCGCATCAGGCTGCTGAGCGGTTATCCCAGGGCTTCCACTGGTAGTCCAGGAAACTAAGTAATTTAAAGTACTTATTATTTTATCAAGCTGGAGCTGAATGCTCGCTGTAGTTTCTGCAATCAAGAAACATTGCTGAGCCAGACGTTCTGTAAGGGTGGGCTCATTTAAGGATTGGTTGGAGGCCATAGTTTTAGATAAGCCTTTGTTCTCAACTCAGGGGGGCGACGCCCTCAACCGTTGGAAGATCGCAACAACTGGCAGCAGCCAGACAAAAGGGATCAAGAGCTTTCAAACCGAGAGGCCGAGCTAAAACAAAGTCCTCAATCTTGGATTGCTTCAGATAAGGTTGAGGAACCAGGTCAGTGAGAGATCTTCTCCTTTTCCTTGTCTTCATTATATTAAGTAGCACAATAGAGGGGGAACTGTGTAATATAGCATAGAGTCTAGTCACTGAAACAAGTCCTAAATCCAAAGAAAAGGAATCAGGAGTCGAGAAGAAACGAGTCCTAAGGGCAAACAATGGCAGAGCTCCTCACAAGTATACCAAGTATCCTGCCCTCCTGACAGAGCAGGGAACATGAGTAAATAAAAATGATGAAATAATAAAAATAGTGGATAAAAATAGAATAAATCAGATAAGAGAAATCACATCAAAGCTAGGCATTGCTAGACCTCCAGCTAAAGGAGCAAGATCTTTAGAACAACAACAAAGAAGCAGCAGCAAGGCCCTCCTATAGCTGAGGCCCAGCTTGGGCCCCTTTTAAAAATACAGCTAAACCATAGCTGAAATATAACTAAAAGTGGATTAGTGATCACATTGCAAAAATTTCAAAAATGTAAAGAGTTTAAAAATAAAAATAAAAATTTGAAGACTAAGATATGATAGAAAAATAGCCTTAAAAGCAGGCAATAATTAGAGTAGGTTCATTTAATCTTAGTTAAGCAGAGAGCCTACTTGCCTGCTGCTCCCCAAGAGATATAGAATATATTCCAAAAGGGTTAAATATCACTTATTCAGATTAAATCCTATTTAAAAATAACCACTTAATCTTATTTTCTTATTACTTAAATATATACCATAAATAAATATAAGGTGAAGCTATACCACTCAATGAGTTCTAAAAGGGAAAAGACAGAGAGAAATAAAGGAAAACAGAGAAAAAAGAAAAAAGAAAAGCACTGGACGGGAAGAGGATTTACAGCCTCCTACTTTCTTGTCATTGCCTTAGTATTCCGGCTATGTCCAATAGTAAATTAAAGTCTCAGTTCTCAGTTCTAACAGTCACTTCAGCTGCTTTCATCCCAGAATCGCCAGTCTCAATGGCTTCCACTGCAAATTGTCACTCTTCTGTTCAATTTCAAGGTTTCAAAGTTCTTGTCCGTCTGTAAAGTACTCTCCACGATTTGTTCGTTTAGCTAAAAATGAAAAGTTTCCACGGAGGATAATTGCTCTTCTCTCCTTTTCACTTTCCTATTTAACAATAAGTTTCACTTTATCCAACGCTGGGGGTAAACAATTCAGTTCTGCCACCACTTTCTGCTTTCCCCCTTCCACATCGGAGCTTCAAACGCACACTGATTGCTTTCCAAATTATCCACTAGTTATAATCCAACACCAATTTTGCCTCCAATGTTTTCCTGGACTCAAATTCAATCTCTTCTCCTCACTTCCTTCTCAAATTGGCTCCATTGCATCTTCGGGCCAGTCTCAACAGGCTGGCTTCTTTTGCCCTGGGCTTCAGGCTCCCTTCTTTACCCCCAGAGTTGCAATTCCCCGGTTAGACTCCGAGAGTTCTTCCTCACTTGGGTGGTCCTGCCAGGATCAAACCCCACCTCAAACAGTTGCCCACTGGCAAAAACCCTGAAGTAGGAGAGCACAGCAGAGTTCTCCTACCTTGCCATGTCGTGACGTCACTGGAAGTCCAATCAGCACAAATTAATAATCAAGATCAGACATATATTAAAAATGTGACTAATAGTAAAAAAGTGTTAATCGCTGTCTGATAATTTTAAAATTATTGCATGAATGCTATTAAAGATAATCTGCACTTCTACTGCATATTCTATGAAACATGACTATTTCATCCTATATCCTTTAGGGCCAACCTTGAGGTAATTGTGCATTATTTACAGAATCAACCTTTTCCAATTTAGAGATGGGAAGGAAGATGTCATTAGATCATTAAATGGTAGCATTTATTTTACTTGTAAGCCCCTAAGAATTATAAACACACACATTTTAGTTTTCCTGTTAAAGTATAACACTCCACAGTGTAATTACAGAAGAAATTAAAACTCGTTTCACCATTTTAATAATGGATGAGATGCAGGCTTTGAAATAATTGTTTTTATTGAACTTGGTCATCTTTCAGCAAAGAAGGCAAGCTATGTTTTACAACTTTTATCTCAGTCTGCTTCAAGACAGGTTAGAGAAAATCAGGCCAGATTCTATTTGAAACTCAACAGGAAGGAAATAAATGCCCAAAACAATCCATAAATAACTTCCATCATCCATTCATAAACAGCTAATATTTTTGTTTTTATTTGGAGTGTTTCATTTCAAATCTTCCTGGCTTGCTTGACAGCCAGACTGTGGAAACACACTTA